>NW_020940360.1:7841016-7843845 GCF_900497805.2 Vombatus ursinus
AGAAAGAAAGAAAGAAAGAAAGAAAGAAAGAAAGAAAGAAAGAAAGAGGAAGGAAGGAAGAAAGAGAGCCAGGCAAGAGATTTTATTCAGTTCAGCTGTTAAGTCTTAATACAAAAAATTACTTTCCACAGATCTGTAATGGACACCAATTTCTAATCTCCTCCACTATTAGCTTTGGAAGAGCTTATCATGGTGTATATTGGCAACTGGCCAAAATTGAGGTAACTTGGCTTAATAGACTTAACCTGAATTTTTAGTGTTTCCCCTTTTATGCCATGTAAAATATACAATTAAATTTCTTTGTGAATGGCTGATAACATTTCTCTGAGCTCAATTTGTGTTGGGGGTACAAAAGAAACATTCTTAGAATATGACATCACCTTACCATTTGGGCCAAAAGGAAAACATTTTGCAGACCATTTTTTGAAATGATAAAATATATTATTTCAAGATTATATGCTACAACGTGCTATATAACTAATATGTTGGGTCATAAGACCTGAAATCAAATACTTCATGGCTAGAGGGGAATGGCATGGTTAATTCTCATGTCTCCATGAAAAAAAATCAATTTAATGTCATTCATCCACGTATTCTGGATTACTAAAGCATCAGACTCTAATTAGAAGGTTCTGTTGCTCAGATGTATACATGACACCAGCGCCCCATATGTATGACTCTGTTGAAATATAGATATATTATTTTCACTAACATAAAAATTAATATGAGTCAACACAGAGTCAAACTGAATAAAATGAATGGAAAAGATTAGCTTTGTGTGTATGTCTTTATGCACATATGTGTGTATGCAGTTTTTAAAAAAATAGTTATTCTCTTGTGAGGAATTATAATTCATGATAATGATCTCACAGATAAATACTTTCCAGGGATGACAGCAAGGAATGTAATTAGAATGTTGCTAAATTTTTCTCATTGGTTCAAAGGGTCACAGGATCATAGATACACAGCTATCAGAGATACTCTAGACCAAGTCTTTCATTTTATTGATGAGGAAACTGAGGCCCAAGGTCACACAGGTAATAAGCATCATGAGTAAGATGTGAACCCAGGTCCTCCGATTTCAGAGTCAGAGTTCTTTCCACTCTGCAACACTGTCTCAAATTGTCAGGGAATCTGTGATTATGTTAGTGAGCACGTACTTCTCTCTCAATTTATTCATCTATTAAATCATATCTGGAGTATGGTGAGGCTTGAAGAGGAGTGAAGTAGAATATCTTATTAAATAATTTTTTTATTATTTCTTCGGTGAAAACAAGGGGAAGAAAATAAAACCTCAACCACTGTTAGGAACTTGCCTACTGAACTATACTTGGTGGTATTTAGAAGTGTCAACTGGCATCCAAGTTACTCAGTAGGTATTTGTAATAAGGATGGGACCTAAACACAATGATAAGTCCCAATGAATCATATTTAAAGAGGTGACTTTCTGTTGTAAACCAGACAGTACCTTCCTGATTTACAAAACTTGGAAAACAAACACCTCTATTGAACTTCAAATCTGGCAGAATCTGGAACAAAAGAATTAGGAGTCAGAGTGTTAAATTTTGTCTCCAATTCTCTTGAGCAAGAGCTTAGATCCAACGTCAGATTTGTAGTCATCACAGTTCAAAGTCTGTTGGTCTCTCTGGGTCTCAATAAGTATGCAAAATGTGGAATTTGGACTAGAAGCTTTCTAAGGCAACTTTTAGCCCTAAATGTACATACCTATGACAATATGTGGCTTGAAAAAATAAGACATAATAACTGTCTTTAAAACACAGTTCTTCTGAAGAACCATGTTGTTTATTAGTGCTGCTACTGTTTGTTTATTTAATCTCTCTCTTTTCTTTTGGGTAGAGGAGAAGGCTTTTCTTTCTTCCATTTAATGAGTACCAAAGCAGCTTGTCAAGTGTCCTATTGGACATTGCCAAAAAGTTCCCTGAATAGGTGATAAGTACTACCATTTCATTATCAGATTTTGGTGAAGGAACATGGTCATTGGCTCCTCAAAATTCTCTGTGTTTAGTCTTTTTAATAGCAGATGGATCCACAAATTCATTCACTTAACTAACATTTTTTTACTATGTGCAAGCCACCATACAAGGTACTAACATATGTACTAAGGACAGGGATAATTAAGATGACAGCTCCTGATTTTAAGAATTGTAAATCATATGTGCAGATAAATTATAGAATATAATTATGAAATCTTAGAACTGAAATGAAACTTAGGAATCATCTAAGCCCTTATTTTATGGATGAGGAAAATGAAATCCAGAGAGATAAGATGAATTTTCTAAAATCACACAGCCAGTAAGTGGCATAGTTAACATAGTTAGCATTAGAATTCAGTTCTTTTGGCTTCTTCTTATTCCAGTACTATGCACCTCAATCTAAAGTCAATAATTTGAATTTTCACTACTTGTTTGCATTAAGACATTATCTTTCAAATTAAAGGTAGATACCACCTAGTTCTACTGACCATGGGAAAGTTAGTGACCCTGGGCAAGTCACTTAACCCTGTTTGCCTCGGTTTCCTCATCTATAAAATGAGTTGAAGAAGGAAATGGCAAATTACTCCAGTATCTCTGCCAAGAAAACCCCAAATAGGGTCACAAAGAGTGGGATACAACTGAAACTACTGAATAACAACAAAAAGCCATCTAGTCATGAAGTAGCTGGATAGACAATAAAGATAGAATCTATAAATACTCAGGAACTGATAGTTGTTAAATTTACTGATGAGAGAGGATGTCCAAGTGGTGAGGGCTTGGCATTGCTGAGACAGAGAGAGAGAGAGAGAGAGAGAGAGAGAGAGAGAGAGAGAGA
>NW_020940360.1:7843855-7852459 GCF_900497805.2 Vombatus ursinus
AAGGAACACAGAACATTCTCATTTTAATTCTAGTGCACAGCAAGAAAATAGTCACTTATTAAGCAGCCCTGAAGTGAAATAAGAATGTAGCCATTATGACGAGTTTCAGATTATAGTGTAGTCTAAAGTTCATTTGGAGGAAAAATGTTATCCTCAGCCAAGAATTGGGATTTGGGCGAGTCCAAATCTCCACTCTGTAGCTTAGTTGTGATCTCAGAAATGAAACATGTATCGTCCTGCACCAACTTCCTACCTTGTAAACTCAATTGTACCTGAATTATCATCATTATTTGGAAGAGATGGATTCCCCCGTTAAAATGAATAAAATAAGGACTGTGGAGTAAAATTTGCCACCCCTTTTTCTAAGTCTGAAAAGGACAACTTGAATAAATCTTGAGAGTTCTTAATATTTAAGAAGTTTCTGATTTCAGCCATGATCAAGAGGTCAATACAGTTCGGGAGGATAAGTCCTAACTTGGAAATTTATAACTTTTAGATAAATATCCACAACTATCACAATTCATCTTAGAGTCATTCATCTTTATGAATCTAAGCCATGAAATGAAAAAATTCTGCCTCCTAGTCCCTCTAGGGAGTCCTTATTTAAGTTGGGGTACATACATTCTTGCTTGTTGGGAAGTGATATGGGTACTACAGTACTCTAAACAATAATCTGAGATTTCACCAGATTTCCTGGTGGGTGAACTTCTGCCAACTTTGCTGAATCAAATAAAGGTTAAGAGATTCACCTATAGACTCACATAATTTAGGTGGAAAGAACACCTCTTTGGGGAATCAGAGAATCTGGGCTCAAATTTCAGCTGTGCCATTAATGGTGTGACTTAGACAAGTTTCAACTTCCCTGGGCCTCAATTTCCTCATCTGTAAAATGGGGGTGGGGAGGATAGGACTAAATGCCCTCTTACTCCAAGCCTAGCACTCTTATGCTGCATTTGTAGCAAAATTATATCCGTACAATATAATATTGTGGAAGAAGCCTAAGTGTGAGTGGAAATGATAGGTTGACCAAAGTCCCAGATGTTCTCTATACCCTCATCACTCATTCTCTCACACAATTGCTCCAGAAAGATGACTCCATGCATATCAACCCTGCAATTTTCTTCCTTCCTCTTTTATTATTTAGAGATTAGTGTATTTGGCAAAGAAGCTATATAATAAGGTATTAGTTAGGCACCAGTAATGCTGGACCTAGATAGGTAATCTCCATCTCTACACAGCTGTCTCTGGGACAAGTTCCCTCCTGTCATTTATCTAGGCTCTCATCCACACTTCCTACTGGTAATGGACCCTGTCTCCCTTAATCCATGCTTTATACTTTTTCCATTTTATTCCAAATCTTGCCCCAAATTATTTGTATATGTGTATTTATATAATATATGTATATATGTGTGTGTGTATGTGTTTGTATAGATAAATGTGTGTTGCTGCTGTTGAGTCATTTCAGTCATCTCCAACTCTTTGTCACTCCACTTAGGGTTTTCTTGGCCAAGACACTAGAGTGGTATGCCATTTACGTCTCCACTCATTTTACAGATGAGGAAACTGAACCAAATACGTTGAAGTGACTTGCCCAGGATCACACAGCTAGTAAGTATCTAAGGCTGGATTTGAACTTACAAAGGGCATTTTTAACTCCAGTCCTGGCACTCTATTCACTGCACCACCACGGATGTGTTTTGGTCTAGGCCAGTGACTTCAGGAGTGCTTGGAACTACCTACACCATAGCTATAGTATTAAAATAGTCCCCTGGGGCCCTGATGAGTTGAATGACTTGCCTGTGGTCGCATATCTATCAGAAACAGAATTTGAACACCCCAAAGTGTGCCCTCAAGTCCTACCCTAAGCTGACTCTCAAATTCATCTCCCCTTATTAAATTACTCCTTCTGCTTAATTTTCAACAGCATTATTTGCTTGTTTGTTGCTATTGTCAAGAACTGTAATTTCATTGGTGTAGGGATCTCCCACTGAGGGAACCCTATGTGACAGTGCAGCTCAGCAGCTGCTACCCAAATTTTATAGTCTGAAAGCTGGTTAGGGACCTAAGAAGTTAGGTGACTGGCCTAGAGTCACACAACCCAATCTTTAAATATAAGAAACATTTAGAGAGAATTATATTCAATAAGCAATTTTTTTTTTTGGTGAGGCAATTGGGGTTAAGTGACTTGCCCAGAGTCACACAGCTAGTGAGTGTTAAGTGCCTGAGTCTGAATTTGAAACTCAGGTCCTCCTGACTCCAGGGCCAGTGCTCTATCCACTGTACCACCTAGCTGCCCCTTCAACAAGCATTTATTAAACACTGTGCCAGGCACAGTTTTAGGTCCTGGGGATACAAAGACAAAATAAAAAAAAAATTAGTCCCTGTTTTCAAGAAGCTTATATTCTACCGGGGATGGGAAATAAGACAAACTTAGCAAGAGTGTAATACACAATTTGTGTGCTTTTCATGCATTGTGCTTTTATTGTTTCAATGAGCACTTAAAATGTTTATATGAAATAATAGCAATAAACTAGTGTGTTCCTGAAAGGTAGCAAGAGCTTTTACTTACATTAAGTTGCCATTTAAAGTTAAATCACTATACTGATTTTAGTGTTAGTTCCAGCTTATTGACTTTAATAGAGGAGTACAACACTTGGAAATGGGAAAGCACAGTGGGTAATATTTATATGAAATCTCTAAGAACCATGGTATTTTGCTCATGTGGAATATCATGGCATTTTGCCTGGATCAAGAAACCAACAGATTAGCACATTAACACTCTTAAGAAACATGCATATAATCAGCTTTGAATGTGGTCTTTGATTCCTAGTAGGAATAGCTAATGATTTTCAAATTGACACACTGCTTTATTCAGTATATCAAATAAACAGGCCTATTGCTAAAAAGTTCACCATCTCTATAATATATGGCAAAGTGTGTATGTGGAAGGGTGTATGTTTCTTTTAAAGAAACAACATGCTATGGATGTTTCTAAAAACTTTCTAAAACTCTGGGAATGGAATTTTTATAGAAACAACCCTGAGGCAAGTCTTAAATTAAATCTTATTTGCTGAAATTTTGGTCTTCAGAGAATAGGAATTATAGAAATAGACAGAAAAATTTTTTGTTATTTTGCAAATTTCAGGCAAGATCCTTCCCCCACTTCCTCCTTATTTTGTTTGCAAAGGTTAATGGAAGAGCACTTCAGTACAGTTTAGAATCTCTGGCTTCCTTCAAGACTTAACTCAAATCTTACTTTCTACAGGAGGAATTTCCTAGTCACCCCCCCCTCCCCCGCTGGTGCCTTTCTCTCTAAGGCCAGTTTGTCTATTCTGTATGTATCTTGTAAATATCCATTCATGTACATGTTGTCTCCATTAGAACGTAAGCTCCTTGAGGGCAGAGATTTTTATTGCCTTTCTTTGCATCTCTAGCACCTAGCATTATACCTGGCACACTGTAAGAGATTAATAAATGCATGTTAATTTATAGATGATGGATGGATAAATGGATGGGTGGATAGAGAGATGGATTGGTGCCATTATACCCTGAGTATGTTGAGTATCAACAATGTACACTTCCCTTCTTCACCCATTATATGTTAAACTCCAGCTATTATACAAGGCAACTATACTACTGGGCATACCAGTCCGGGTAGCTTAGTGGCATAGTGGATAGAGTCCGAGGTCTGGAGTTAGGAAGACTTATCTTAAAACAGACACTTACTAGCTTTGTGACCCTGGACAAGTCACTTAACCCTATTTGCCTCAGTTTTCTCATCTGTAAAATGAGCTGGGGAAGAAAATGGCAAACCATCCTAGAACCTTTGCCAAGAAAACCCCAAATGGAGTCACAAAGAATCAGATGTGACTGAAAAACTACTAAACAACAACAATATACCACTCTAAAAAGAAACTGACAAATTACAAAGTAAAAAAAAAAAAAACAACCTAAGTGCCCTAATATTTATTTAATCATTGTCCATAAGATTCTGTTGTTCTCATACTGGTGAAGACACTATCCTATACCCAAGGGGTGAACAATACATATTGTGTGAATGAGGAGGAGGAGGATGAAGATGATGATATTAAATTAGATGAGAATAATAATGAGGAGAAAGTATAGCATGCTAGACTTGTGATCAGGAAGCTTCAGATTCAAATCTAACCACAACCACTTAAAAACTGTGTTACCTTAGCAAATCACTACTCCTGGGCTTGAATACCCCTGGGCCAAACTTTTTCCTGTTTTTCTGCTCTATCAATGAGAGTCATATTTACTCCCAGCCCTTCAATTCCCACACTAAAACCTGCCCTCAACATTCTATATGGTACATAGAGAGATAATACATTGAAATAGCCAAACATTAAAGCAGAAATATATTAGTCCTCATCATGGGTACTATAAAGCTACACTAGAAAAAAAATGAATCAAATGTACAGGTCACTGCTCTCATTTTCAATCTCTTTACTGTTAATTCATCACTAAATTATTCCATGAATAATATACCATTTATTATAGCACTCTAAGAGTTAATAGGGAAACAACTAAGGGGCATAATGTATAGAATACTCAACCTGAAGTTAGGAAGACCTTGCTTCAAATCTCAACCCCAATACTTACTAACTTTTTAACCAAAGCTAACTTATTCAACCTCCCTATCTAAGACTGAGTTTCCTCATCTAAAAGATGTGAATTTTTGCATTACAAAACAATTCAAATTGTGCAAATTGTTGAACAATTATTCAAATTGTTCAGAATTGCACTACATCTAAAAGATGAGGATACCTACTTCACATGGCTGTTCTTAGCTCAAAAGAGAATGTGTGGAAAGTGCTTTGCAAACTTAAAAGTGTTATATAAGTGTTAGTCATGATTATTACCCATCTCTCAACTTAATTGGCCTTCTAAGGCCATTAGAAGCCTTCTTAATTTGCTTTCCCTCAAAGAACATCTTCATTTTTAAAAATTTGTCCATAATAGTTTTTTTTGCTGCATTTATTCAACTCTGCAATAGCCTCTCACTTTAAAAAATGTTCAGGAGAAAAATTTCCAAGCATAAAGTTAGGGAAATTTTAATGACACCAGATCACATTCCACATATATGAAAAACTTCAAAAGGCAATAGTTTAGTATATCATGAAATGCAAAGGATCTCAAGTTGTAACCCTAAAGGACATACTCTACAAACTTGAGCATAGATGTCAATGAAAAAGATAGTCACTCAATAAAACAGCCATTTGAGGCCTTCCTACTCCCTCAAGTACCTAACAGAAGCTTACAGTTTCTTATCAAAGGCTCTTTCTTATACATTTTTATATATTGAAATGTTTGTGTTTGTTGATGATTATAAAGTTCACACTAAAACAGACATTTTTAAAGTTTACAGGTGATCTAATGACTCTGTGAACAGTCCATATCAAGGGACAAGCCATAAAAAGTAAATTCTAATGAATGAGAGGCTGTTGGGGTGGCTAGGTGCCACAATAAGTAGAGCACTGGGATTAGAATCAGGAAGACTCATGTTTCTGAGTTCAAATCTGGTCTCAGACCCTTATGAGCTGTGTGATCCTGGGCAAGTCACTTGACCTTATTTGCCTTAATTTCTACATCTTTATTTATTTTTTTTTAGAGATCATATGATTGAACTCTTTCATTTTATTGATCATGAAACCTTTACTTTTACCAAAACATTTTTTGGGGGCGAGGCAATTGGAGTTAAGTGACTTGCTTAGGGTCACACAGCTAGTGTTGAGTATCTGAGGCCAGATTTGAACTCAGGACCTTCTGACTCCAGGGCCAGTGCTCTATCCACTAGCTGCCCCAATTTCCACATGTTTAAAATGAGCTAGAGGAGGAAATGGCAAACCACTCCAGTATCTTTGCCAAGAAAATCCCAGATGGGGTCATGAAGAGTTGGACATGACTGAAAATGACTGAACAACAACAATGAATAGTAGGAGAGAGTGACCAAAAATGTTTGGGCTGGCAAATGCACTGTGTTCTTGTTTACATGTTCAATTGAACAAGAATTTATTAAGTACCTACTGTGTTCCAGACACTATGCGAGAAACCAGGGCTACAAATTCACATTAATGCTTTTGTATGTACTCAGAAGTTAGCTACTCAGACACTGATTAAACAATTAGATAATTATCATTCAAACCACCAACCTCTTTGGGAATGCAAGATGTTGGGGAAATTGCGTTATGCTAAAAGAGTATATTTACTATGCCTTTGTTTATGACAATATAACACAAACAAAGGAAGCAAACTTTCAGAACAGCTGTTTTCATGTGTGTCGGCAATGTGGCAAGCAAATGGACTGACTGATGGGCAGGTAGTTCCTAAGTGATTATGCTTTAATGGTCAAAGAAGCTCACCAAGGCAGGCACACAGGATGTGTGTGAAGAAAGGAGGAAAGAGAAAAAAAAAGGGGGTGGAGCCAAGATGGTGGAGTAAAAGCAGTAACTTGATTGAGCTCTCCCCCAAACCTCTCCAAATACCTGTAAAAAATGGCTCTAAACAAATTCTAAAGCAGCTGAACCCACAAAAAGACAGAGTGAAACAAATTTCCAGCCCAAGACAACCTAGATGGTTGATTGGAAAGGTACATTGCACTGGGATGAGAGAAGAACACAATTTGGCATGGGTGCGCACGCCTCAGTGAACTTGAAGCAGGTCTCAGAGGGCTGTATCCAGACTTCTCAACCCATAAACACCAAATACAACTTAGAAGGTCAGTAGTAAAAATCTGTGTCTGCAGTGGTGAGAAAGAAGCCCGGTCATGGTCCCAGCTCCAGTCCCTGAGCACTGGCCCCGGGACGGTGACTGCTTCCTGAGCTTGCAGCCCACAGACTGAGGGGGAATCAAGTGGCTGATCAGAGGGGGATTACAGGGATCTCTCTGCTGGTGCAGGATTCTCTTGCTTTGCCCTTGCTTGGATCTGGGTCACAGTTCTGGGTGGCAGTCTGGGGTGAGGAGGAGTGCTGGTTTGGTGAAGCTTGTAGTGGTGGTTGAAAGGAAATCCTCTTCACAGTTCCAAGACAGAAAAGAGTGCTCGTGGTCACTCATAGACAAGAGCATAGGCCAGGAAAGGAGTAAACACCTCACCCTTGATCAAAGCACCTTGGAAGAACTGAAAGTTTACAGATTTCTAGAAGTATCTCTGAAAACAGCTGCACAAAACCTCCAAAGCTTGGGACGTACATTTTCCACACTGGAAGCAGACTCCTACCTTAACAAAGAGTTTATAATGAAAGTAATTGGCTGGGATGATGATCAAGCAGCGCAAAAAGAGTCAGACCATAAAATCTTACTTTGGCGACAAAGAAGATCAAAACATACAACCAGAAGAAGACAACAAAGTCAAAACTCCTACATCCAAAATCTCCAAGAAAAATATAAATTGGTCCCAGGCCATGGAAGAGCTCAAAAAGGATTTTGAGAAGCAAGTAAGAGAAGTACAGGAAAAACTAAGAGTGATGTAAGAAAATCATGAAAAACAAGTCAATGGTTTGCTAAAGGAGACCCAAAAAAATACTGAAGAAAATAACACCTTAAAAAAATAGCCTAACTCAAATGGCAAAAGAGGTCCAAAAAGCCAATGAGAAGAAGAATGCCCTACAAAGCAGAATTGGCCAAATGGAAAACGAAGTCCAAAAGCTTACTGAATAAAATACTTCTTTAAAAATTAGAATGGAGTAAATGGAAGCTAGTGACTTTATGAGAAATCAAGACACTGTAAAACAAATTCAAAAGAATGAAAAATTTGAAAACAATGTGAAATATCTCATTGGAAAAACAACTAACCTGGAAAATAGATCCAGGAGAGATAATTTAAAAATTATTGGACTATGTGAAAGCCATGATCTAAAGAAGAGCATGGACATCATCTTTCAAGAAATTATCAAGGAAAACTGCCCTCATATTTTAGAACCAGAGGGCAAAATAGAAATTGAAAGAATCCACTGATCCCCTCCTGAAAGAGATCCCCAAAGGGAAACTCCTAGAAATACTGTTGCCAAATTCGAGAATTCCCAGGTCAAGGAGAAAATTTTGCAAGCAGTCAGAAAGAAACAATTCAAGTATTGTGGAAACATAATCAGGATAACACAAGATTTAGCAGCTTCTACATTAAGGGACTGCAGAGCTTGGAATATAATATTCCAGAGGGCAAAGGAGATAGGATTACAACCAAGAATCACCTACCCAGCAAAACTGAGCATTATCCTTCAGGGGAAAAAAATGGTCATTCAGTGAAATAGAGGACTTTCAAGCATTCTTGATGAAAAGACCAGAGCTGAATAGAAAATTTGACTTTCAAATACAAGACTCAAGAGAAACATGAAGAGGTAAACAGGAAAGAGAAATCATAACAGACTTATTAAAGTTGAACTCTTTTACATTCTGCATGGAAAGATGATATTCATAACTCATGAGACCTTTGTCAGTATTAGAGTAGTTAGAGGAGAAAAAAAAACAAAAAGAGAGAAAGGAGGAAAGGAAGGAAGGAAGCAAGGAAAGAAGGAAAGAGAAAGGAGGGAAAGATGAAGGAAGGAAGGAAGGAAGGAAGGAAGGAAGGAAGGAAGGAAGGAAGGAAGG
>NW_020940360.1:7852469-7875597 GCF_900497805.2 Vombatus ursinus
AGGAAGGAAGGAAGGAAGGAAGGAAGGAAGGAAGGAAGGAAGGAAGGTAGGAAAGAAGGAAAGAGGAAGAGTATGAAGTAACTGGCATGAGTTATACAGTAAATGACAGAGCCTGGACTTGAATCATTATCTCTTGACCCCCAGAGAGTGCTTATTCCACCATCAACTAAGTGGCAGGCCCTGTCATCTGACTGGCATCAGGTCAGGATAGGGAGCCCGTGGCCTGTCACAAGGTTTGTTGAGGCCCCCAGGGCAGTCTCAGTGCTACTTGTCTAAACAAACACAAACTGAGCTACAATTTTCAGAACATAATGGACACAAGGATAAAATAGAATCTGTAGTTTTCTGGGATTTTTGTAATGATTTTTTTAACCTTCACCACCATAGCAATGCTTGTAATTCAGTTAGACAAAAATTCAACAAAACTATTCTGCTATTTAAAATGGCCTGTTCAGATTTTGGAAAAGCCTGGATAGACTTACTTGAACTGATGTTGAGTGAAATGAACAGAACCAGAAGAACTTTGTACACAGTAACAGCAATATTGTATAGTGATCAACTATGATAGACTTAGCTCTTCTCAGTAATACAATGATCTAAGATAATTCCAAAAGACTCATGATGGAAAAGGCTAACCACATCCAGAGAGTCTGAATGCAGATTTAAGCATACTATTTCCACCTTTTTTGTTTTAATTTTTTTGTTTTTTCATGGTTTTCCCCTGTTGTTCTGTTTCTTCTTTTACAACATGACTAATGTGGAAGTATGTTTAACATGATTGCACATGTATAACCTATATCAGATTGCTTACCCTCTTGGGGAGGTAGAGAGGGAGGGAAGGAGAAGAATTTGGAACTCAAAATCTTATTAAAATTTAATGTTGAAAACTATCTTTACATGTAAGAAGAAAAAAATAAAATACTACTTACCAAAAAAAAAGTGGTATGTTGTAAATAGACATTTTTACATGACTCCAATCATAGCGTATCTTCCATCATAGATGACAGACACTAACTTGAAAGGCCACTTGAAGCTAAGACAAGACGCGTGAAACTAAATGTCAAGTCCTATATGTCTATATGAAACAAACGTTCAAATGAAATCTGAAGCAATCATCTGGATAGTTTTCAATTATGCTGGGGTTTAGTGTATTGTAAGAAAGGGATTATGGCATAAATTAAGAGCTAGTTCAGACCTGAACCTACCAAAACTTGCCCCTCCTCCCAACTTCCCTACTTCCATCACTCTTCCAGTCATCTAAGCTAAAAAATGTGAGACCTCTTTGACAATTTCTCCTCCCTTTTCCCTCCTATTGATCATTCACTTAGGCCTGTTGATTCTCCCTCCACATATCTTCAATCAATCCCATCCTTCACATCACATAGATGTTGTTCTTTCTTCATTCTCAAAGAAGATCAATGACATCAAGAAAGTGTTGTCTTGACTTGCAAGTGAATTGGATTGAGTGAGGCAGGGCTGTGCAAAGTCACCAGCCTCACTCTCTTCTCTGGAGTCACCTAGGTCCAGTGGTAAGACTCAAGGCAAGAAAATTGACAATGGCCCTGGATACAGTGGCAGACCTTGGCCATTTTAAGCTGAGTCTCAGTTTGTGTGAGGCAACACCCATTCAATAATTAGAGGCTAGGTAAGAATTGAGGTAAAAAATGATCTAGTTTGCCTTTGTAAAATAATTAATGTGAGAGGGGAAGACCCTCAGAGTTTCTGGCCAGAACAAATACAATTTCTATTTACACTTACTATGAGCCCTCAAAACCCAAACAATGACCAAGTGAGGCTTGGGCTGGGACCTATTATTGGCCAATCAGTGAAAGCCAGAGATTTGGGTTTAAAGGCATAGTCAAGTAATTCCATTTGAATCACAATGGGCTTTAACAGAACCCAGTTTTCTAGAGCTATATTTCAAGAAATTATAAATGAATCTCTTCATTTCTCCTCCTCCTTATCTATTGTAACAACTTCCTAACTGGTTTCCCTTTCTCTAACCCCTACTCCTTCTAATCCCTCTTTCACAGGATTTGGGAGCTAGATTTTTTTTTCCTCTTCCCTACATATTTATTCTATCAATTTAAAAAAAACTGGGACAATTAACTCTTTTGTCCTATGTAATTTCATTTATGATCTCTTGAAATAGCACTCTGGAAAACCAAGCTTTGATAAAGCCCACTGGGATTCAAATGGAGCTATTTCACTATGGCTTTAAACCCAAATCACTCTGGATTGGCCAACAAAAGGTCCCAGCCCAAACCACACTTGGTCATTATTTGAGTTTTGATGGCTCATAGTGGGTGTAAATAGCAATTATTTCTGTTCTGACCAGAGACCCTGAGAGTCTTCCCCTCCCAGATTGATTTTTTTTGAGTAGCAAACTAGGTCATCTTTTGCCTCATTTCTTACCTAGCCTTAAATCACTGGATCACTGAATGGGCATTGCCTCAGACAAACTGAGACTTGGGAAAGACTTTAGCTTAAAAATGCCAAGGTCTGTCCATTGCATCTGAATTCATATCCACTTGTCCTAACCTATGTCTTGCCACTAGACTCAGATGACACTGGGGGCAAAAGTGAGGCTTATGACTTTGCAAAGTTCTGCCTCACTTAAAACCAATTCATTTACAAGTCAAGGCATCACCTTCCTGATATTATTGGTCCTCTTCAAGAATGATGGACTAACAATAATGATAACTAATCACCTGCATGTTCTAGGAACTGTGCTAGAGTCTGGGAATACAAATATGACAAAGAGGAGAGGATACTGGGAAGATGACAGAGTAGGTCAAAAAATTCCAAGGTCTCCAGATTTCCCTCACAAACAAGACAAAATAGCACCTAAGGACAAACATAGAGTGGTGAAAATAAACAAGATTTGGGGCAGAACAGTGGTCTTCCTTCCTTGATCCAAGGTTTGGTCCCTGTGAAGTGTAAACATCTCTCGGCTAATTCTTCAGAAGCAGCAAGCAACCAGCCCTGAGGCTAGCTGGGTTGGGAGGTAATCTCTGCCCAGCCACAGGAATTTTCATCCCCTGGACAGTGTGGGGAGTCTGGAATCTAAGCAGGGGAAGACTGAGAGAACCTCTGCTGATAAGAGATGCTGGACCCAGCTGTGCTCCTGAGATGGAGCCCTGGGTGAGAAGGAATCAGCACATGGCTGGTGAGTGCAGAAGCAGTGGGGCAGGATACCACCGGGTGTGAGGCATTTACAGGAGGGCAGAGTTCTTGGTTTTGGTTTCTGGGCAGAGGGGAGAACTGAAGGAGGATCTGAGGCCAGAGACACCATCCCACATACCCCAGCACTAGAGGTGTTTATAATAATAAGCTGCTACAAATTTAAAAAAAGAGCAGGCAAAGGAAAAAGAACCCAACTATGAAGTTACTATGGTAATAGAGAAGATTGGGCTTCCTTTTCAGAGGAAGATACTGATGCAAAAAAAAAGCCTGTTCTACACCAAAGAGTAATGTCAAATGCTCACCTGCCCAAAAAGAATTTGTAGAAGAACTTAAAAAAGACTTTAAAAATCAAATGAGAGAGATTGAGAGAAAATTTTAAAAGGAAATAAGAACAATTCAAGAAAAGAAAGTCAACCAATTAGAAAAGGAGATCCAGAATCTTAAGGAAGAAAACAACTCCTTGAAAATTAGAATTGTCCAAGAAGCCAGCGAAGTTATAAGAGACCAGGAAATAATAGAACGAAATATAAAGAATGAGAAAATAAAAGAGAGTGTGGAACATCTCATAAAAAAAAAAAAAAACAACTGATCTGGAGAACAGATTAAGAGAGAAAACATAAGAATAATCAGACTATCTGAAAGCTATGATAAAAAAAAAAGAATCTTGATACAACAATGCAAGAAATAATTAAAGAAAATTGCCCTGAAGCATTAGAACAAGAGGGGAAAGTAGAAATAGAAAAAATCCATTGAGTACCACCTGAAAGAAATCCTACAAGGAAAACCTACAAGAATATCATAGCCAAATTCTGAAACCCCAGCTCAAGGAGAAAATATTATGAACAACAAGGAAAAAGACAAACAATTCAAATATTGTGGAGTCATACAACACCTAGCAGTTTTGACCAGAATTCTTGGAAAACTATATCAAAGAATGAAAGAACTGAAGTTGTGGCTGAAAATATCATACCCAGCAAAGTTGAGCACAATCCTGAATGGAAAAAAAATGAACATTCAAAGAATTGCCAGACTTTAAGGATTTTGTTAAAAAAAAACTGAACTTAATAGAAAATTTGACATATAACATCCAAGAGAAATGTAAGGTACACATAGAAGACTAATTACAAGGGACTCAATAAGGACAGACTGCTTACTTTTTATTTGAAGAAATGTAAAATGTACATCTAAGATTGTTATTAATAATTGAGTAGTTTGAAAGAAAGACTAGGGTAGACCTGACTATGATGTGATCCTAAAAAGTAAGTGTTTAGGAAATGCTAAAAAGAGTAATTATCTTATACAAATGATGTGCAAGAAGAAGAACTGACATAGAGGAATTAGGTGGAGGAGGAGGGCTGGTTGTTCTGGAACCGTACTTTCATCAGGAATGGGTTAAAGAAGGAACAATACAACTATATCTAGAATGGAATAAAAGACTTCTAAATTTTTATAATCAATCAATTAATTAATTTTTAGTTGACAAGATTTTGAGTTCTAAATTTCCCCCCTCCCTCCCCTCTCTTTTCCCCAAAACAACATGCAATCTGATATAGGCTATATGCACATGATCACATTAAACATATTTCCACATTAGTCATGTTGTGAAAGAAGAATCAGAACAAAAAGGAAAAACCATGAGAACAAAAAAGCAAAAAAATAACAAAAGAAAGAGAAAATAGTAATGCTTAGATCTGCATTCAGACTACATAGTTCTTTCTCTGGGAGTGGATAGCATTTTCCATCATCAGTCTTTTGGAATTGTCTTAGATCATTGTAATGCTCAGTAGAGTTATGTCTAACAAAGTCAATCATCACACAATGTTGCTGTTACTGTGTACAGTGTTCTCCTGGTCCTGCTCATTTCATTCAGCATCAGTTCATGGAAGTCTTTCAGGTTTTTCTGAAGTCTGCCTGCTCACCATTTCTTATGGAACAATAGTATTCCATTACATTCATACACCATAACTTGTTCAGCCATTCCCCAACTGATGGACACCCCTCAATTTCCAATTCTTTGCCACCACAAAAAGAGATGTTATAAATATTTTTGTACATGTGGATCCTTTTCCCTTTTTTATGATCTCTTTGGGATACAGACCTAGTAGTGGTATTGTTGGATCAAAAGGTATACACAGTTTTATAGTCCTTTGGCCACAGTTCCAAATTGTTCTCCAGAGTGGTTGGATCAGTTCACAACACCACTAATAATGCATTAGTGTTTCAGTTTTCCCACACCTTCTCCAACATTTATCATTTTCCTGTTTTGTCATGTTTGCCAATCTGATGTGGTACCTCAGAGTTGTTTTGATTTGCATTTCTCTAATCAATAATGATTTAGAACTTGTTTTTATGTGACTTTAGATAGCTTTAATTTCTTCAACAGAAAACTACCTGTTCCTATCCTTTGACCATTTCTCCCATTGGGAAATGGTTTGTATTTTTATAAATTTGACTCATTTCTCTATATAGTTTAGAAATGATACCTTTATCAGAGACACTGGCTGTAAAAATTTGTTTCTCAGCTTTCTGTTTCCCTTCTAATCTTGGTTGCATTGATTTTGTTTGTGCAAAACAAACATTTAAATTAAATTAAATGTAATCAAAATTATCCTTTTTGCATTTCATAATGTTCTCTATCTCTTGTTTGGTCATAAATTCTTCCCTTCTCCATAGATCTGACAGGTAAACTATTCCTTGCTCTTCTTATTTGCTTTTAGTTTCATCCTTTATGTATAAATGATGTACCCATTTTGACATTATCTTGGTATATGGTGTAAGATGTTGGTCTATGCCTAGTTTCTGCCATGCTGTTTTCTAGTTTTCCCAACAGTTTTTGTCAAATAGTGAGTTCTTATCCCAGGAGCTGAAGTCTTTGGGTTTCTCAAACAGTACATGACTATAGTCATTGACTACTGTGTCTTGTGTACCTAACCTAAAAATTCTTCTAAATTTATAAAGAAATAAAAGGGTGAGGGGATAGGATAAAGGGGCGGGGTATAGAAGAGTGTCTAGATCAATGGGAATGGGATAAAGAGGAAATGTGTATGTGTGTGTGTGTGTGTGTGTGTGTGTGTGTGTGTGTGTCTGTATGGCTATAAAAGTCTTCTAAATTCAGATACAAACAAGAGGGTAAGGGGAGAGGACGAGGAAATAATAAGGGAGGTATATCTTTGGAGGGGGAGGTAGGTTAAGTAATAGGAGAGCAAGGTAGCAAGTGGAAGGAAAGTAGAGAAATCAGGAGAGATAAGAAATAAGAGATATACACACAAACATAAAATAAAGATCAAATAGAATTTATTAGGGAAAAGCAAGGGTAGTAGTCATGATCTCAGACAAAGTTAAAGCTAAAATACATTTTATGAAAAGATAAACATAGGGAAACTACACTGCATGTCAGCCATATTAATCAATATTGTTTTAGACTATTTAAAATAACTAGACAGTATAAGGTTAGAATATTGCTATGGTGTAGGAAATGGTGACTTGGTAGACTTATAAAAATATGGAAGGACTTGGACTTATGAAGATGTTATCCACCCTCAGAGAAACAGAGGACAAACAAGTATAGTACAGTTGTATACAGATGCATATGAATATGTACATCTATATATGAGTGTGATTATAGATATCTAAGTATATGTATATGTGGGAATAAGGGTATGTATATATATATATGTTTTTGTGTATATGTATATGTGTGCATATATAAACACACATGTATGTATATATATACATACATATACATATGTATACATATACATACACATACACATACACATACACATATACACATACACATACATATACATATACATATATATCTGTTCTTGATTGTAACCTTCTTGGGGAAGGGGGAAAAAAAGAACAAAGTAAAAAGTGCACAGCAGAGAAAAAAAGAAAACTTACAAAACAAAAGAAATTTATTGCTGTATATTTTGAATCCTCTCTTATGTTCTGCTGTGCACATGGCAATTTTTTTTCTCTTTTCTTATTTTGTATTTAAGTTTTAGTATTTAAGTTTATATATATAAATTTCTTTTTCTTTTATTATTGTGTATTTAAGTTTAAAATAAATTAATTTAAAAAAACAAACATGACAAAGAAAGATAGTTCCTGCTATCAAGGAGCTTACAATCGAATTGGGGGAGACAACACACAAATGGAAGCTAGAAGGGAGAGAGGGAGGGAAAGGAAGATAACGCGACATGACGGGAAAGTCTAGAGATATGCAGTTATGTGGAAATGAAGAGGTGATCTCCATCTCCCTCCCTGCAATTGAGTGCATGCCGCATGCCGCTTGCCCTAGGCATAATTTATGGAATTTGCTCTAAGTGAAAAAATTCCTAGTCATAAATGAACAAAAGCCAGTGCAGAACTAGGGAATAAAGCAAAGAAACTGCCCATAAAAGTAGATCAGTGTGGTAAGCCAGATCAAGTCCAAATGAATTATCTGACTTTATACTTATGACCTATCTACCTGCATATGGCTCCACAAAGTCCTCTTTTTATGTCTCACATTAGCATGGGAGTGAACCTGGGTGCTCATAGACAGAGCTCTGGCAGATTCTGCCTTGATATAATGAATTCTGCCTGAAGAATAAAGTCTGATTTCTGAGAACTACTCTGATAAATACAGAAAGGCTCATCATCAGTAATCTAGCCACTTGAATTCTTTGACCCATGAAACAAGAAAAATCCAAAATGGCCCTTGGTCCCACGTAGCACTCTTCTGCTTTTGCAGTGGGAGAGGGAATAGATAGTGATTCAAATCACATAGCCATTAGATCATCTGTAAGCTTTAAAGGTGTTTTTTTTTTTACTGTGAACTTCATAATCATCAATAAACACAAACATTTCAATATAAAAAAGAGAATAAGAAAGAGCCTTTGATAAGAAACTGTGAGCTTCTGTTAGGTTCTTTAGAGAGCAGGAATGTCTCAAATGACTCTTTTATTGAATGACTATCTTTTTCATTGATACCTATGCTCATTTGTAGGGTATATTTAGGATTACAAATTGAGATCCTTTACTTTTCATGACACACTGATCTATTTCCTTCTGCAATTTTTCATATATATGGAATAATTTTGTGTCATTCAAATTTCCCTGACTTTATACTTAGAGGATTTTCTCCTGAACACTATCTAAATTTGTCACTGAAATTGTGAAATTTAACCACTATATGACTTGGGGTGTAAAGTACAGGGAATTTTCCTACCCTACCCCCCAACCCTTCTAAGGGAGCAATCTATGGATTGACACATTTTTTTCTGCATTCATAAGCTCTAGGTAATTTTCTTGCATCATTTCCTACATAATAGTTATCAAGTTGTTTAATTTGTTATGTTCTTCTTGAAGATCTATGATCTTTATGTTATCTCTTCACATCTTTCCTCGGGATCAGGTACTTTGACTTGTACAGAATTTATGTCTTTTTTAACATTGTCTTTTGCTTCTCTTCTGACAGATTTTTCTCTACTTCAGTATTTTTGTGTTCCAAATCTGTTATTTTTGCTAAATTTCTTTATAGAGAATCTCCATTGTAGGTTCAAATTTTCTCTATCAAATAAGTTTTTCAATTCTGCTTTGAGAACTATAACTTCTGACAAATTCATTCCTAATTTCTTCTTCTACAGATATTGATTATCCATTTCAACCATTCTGGAATTTGTTGTTGTTCATGTTCTCTTGGAAGTCCACATGATTCTATATTTCATCAGGTATTAGTTTGCTTTTCTTTGTCTTATAATATTTGTAAAAGCATCTGGTTTTAGTATCTACTCTTTTTCTGAGCATCTGTTGAGACTATTTTATATTGAACACTTTGTGTATGATAGTTTTAAAAAAATTCTTCCTTCACACTTTTTGGCTTTTCTTCCATTATTGGTGGGTATAGTCCTAAAAGATGGGCTGAAAAGCTGCCTCAGATTACTTATACTGGGAATTATAGAGTTAGTCAGTTGACTCTCTGTCCTGATTATCCTTCATAGGAGGGTTGGACCTTGCTGGGTTTTGGTCTCCTTCTCTTAAGGCTTGGTACAGACACTCATTCTTGTGTCCCATTCCAATTTCTCCCTTGACTGTCTTCTTTTTCTAGTTTTTGTTTGTTTGTTTTTGTTTAGGAGGAACAGTCGAAGAACTCTGCCATGACATTTATTAGAAGGTTGGATTTGGGTGTGTGTTCAAAAACTGGTTACAGAATAAATACCTATGCATGTATCACAGGAAGTCTACATTTTATACAAAGTGCTCACTAAAGGAAGCATATGCTGCTTTTTGTGGGGTGAAAAAAGAGAGGATGAAGCAGGGGCAGGGCTCTGGGAGAGTCTCTGCAGGTTGGAGGGAATCTCAAGACTCTTGCACAAACCTGCAATTTAGGTTGTGCTCCTATCACAGGCACATAGAGACTATTTTGGGCCAGGGGTGGGGGAGGTGGGAGTGTTAGTACTGAATGAATATTTTAAGGATTAAAGTTCTCCAGTGCTAATTCATAAGAATTTTACCTTGTGGAGGTTTTGTACTCTTTCTTCTATTAATTTAATTGTAATAATTCTAAACCCAGTCTAGAATTATTTTTTGGTGGGGTAGAAAGTTGAAGTTTGTTGGAGAAAAGTGACTAATTTATCCCCTTATTGGTCATGTGACCTAAAAGTTCTATAAATTTTGATTTAGCTGTTATTATTCTAAACGACAGATCTTTGTCCAATAACTGAGCTGTGGATATACTACTAGAGGAACTGAATAGTATTATTCTTAATGTTTTTTTCCTCTAAAGGAAATTGCAACTAAATGCAATGAATGAGGGTGGCTTACAGGTTCTCTTCTAGAATAGGCAAAAAAAAATGGTGGAGTTGCTTTTATTCTTTGCCCAAAGGCTACAAGAAACATCATTCAAAGGACATTTGATAACCTCATTTTGCATTGTTCATGATAAATATTTTCCAAAAAAAGCCACCATAAAAATAATTGCAATTCATGTAGCACCATGGGCTTTAAGACATACAGACATCAAGAAAATCTGCAAAGAAATTTATAGGTTGACATATACTTTAATGCTTGGGATCTTCAAGGCAAAGGTGGAAATAGGTGAGGACAATAAAAATACATTTGAAAAACTAGATCAGGAATAAGGAATCAGAGAAGCCAAATACTTGTAGATTACACAGAAGCCTCATTTCTCCATTACAAATGCTTTTTTCAAAGAGAATTAAAAGGCACAGAACATGCAAAGCATTGAATAACATTTAACTGATAATAAACTATACATTGTTGATATGGGAATGATTAGTAAAGCAACTGTCTGTATACAGTCAGACCACTGATTTGTTAAAGATAAACATTATTGCAAAGCTATAAGAAATAGAAAAAAAAAGATATGGTATGCAGTTAAAAGAATTCTAGGCTGATATATTTAAATAATTTATTAATGCAGAATAATAGGAAATTAATAGACAAAAAGACATATGCACTTTATTTAAATGATTTCATACAAAGATTTAATCAATATAGACCAATTGCCATAAGGAAGAGACCAAAAGAGTTCCCCACCAAAAAAAAAATTGCTTTACTCAGCAAACACTTGCCTTATATGCCAAATGTAGAGATATGGCAGCCAAGAGTAACTCTGGTTTAGAATATAAACTCATTTGTAAAATCTTACAGAGAAGGATCATGGAAGATTATGACCCAAATCACCTCATAAAACAGAGAGAAGCAGTGAAGGGTAAAACCACTTTAAAGAAATCTTGGCAAGAGACCCAACTAAGCAAGTCATCCTGAGGGCATTTCAACCTCATCACTCAATAGAAACGCCTCATTCCAAAGTTACCAATGATCTCTCAATTGCCAAATCTGATGGTCTTTTCTCAATCCTCGTCCTTCTTGTTCTCTCTGCGACATCTGATATTTCCAACCCGGATATTCTCTCTCTTGTGGGTTTTTTGTGACACTATTCTTTTGGTTCTCCTCCTGCTACCTTTCTGATCTTTTCTCAGTATGCTTTTGCTGGTTCATCATCTAAACCATGCCTGCCTCCCTCCCTGAACACCTCTCTCCCTCCCTCCCTCTCTCTCTCTCTCAGACACAGACACACAGACAGACAGACACACACAGACACACACAGACACAGACACACACACACGCACACACACACACCCTGTCTCTGTCTCTCTACCTCTTTCTGTCTCTCTACCTCTGTCTCTTTCTGTCTCTATCTCTTTCCGTCTCTATCTGTCTGTCTCTAACTTGAGTTTCCATGGGTTTCATTATCAGATTCAAACCTTTCTCCCTGCATCACTAAATGCCTATTGGATATTTCAATGTGGATGATCTAAGACTCATCTAAAACTCAACATGCCCAAAACAGGACTCATTATCTTTTCCTCAAACCCACCCCCTCTTATTAATTTCCTTATTTCTGTCAAGGGTACCACTTCTATTCTCCCAGGCTCACAATCTCAGCATTATCCTTTATTCCTCATTCTTCCTCATTCCATATATCGATTCAATTGCCAGATCTTACCATTTCTAACTCCACAGTATCTCACATCTTGCCCATTTTTTCTTCCTCCATGGCCACCACCTTGGTTATACCCTCATTACCTCTCACCTGTATTACTGTAATAGCTTTTGGAACAAGAGAAGACTGCACTTATTACAACAGCAAACAGAGGAGGAAGAGACTTGAGGCAAGGAGAACCAAGTCATTCCCTTCTCCAATCTATTTTACACACAGCTGCCAAAATGCTTTTCCTAAAGCTCAGATCTGACCATGTCCATCTCCTATTCAAATACAATAGCTCCCTATTAAATGTAAGAAAAATATGACTCTTCTGACTGGAATTTAAAGCCCTTTACCACCTGGCCCCAATCTACCTTTCCAGCTTTATTTTATATGACTCCCCTTCACTCACTTTATAATCCAACCAAACTGGCCTTCTTGCTCTTTCATGTGGCACTGCATCTCCCTTCTCTGTGACTACACAGGCTTACCCCTGTACCTGGAATACATATACACTGTTTCCTCACCATTGCTTCCCAGAATTCCTTGTTTCAAGATTTAACCTAAGTACCACCTTCTACATGAAGCATTTCCTAACAACTCCACTCCTAATGCCCTCACCTCCTAAAATTACTTAGTATTCATTTTTATATATGTTTAGTGTCAGTGCGTGTGTATGTGTTTGTGTGGTAGCACAAGTGAGTAGAGTGTTACAGTTCAAGTTAAGAAGACCTAAGTTAGAATTCTACATCTGACACCTGTAAAATGTGTGACTCTGGTCAAGGCACTTAATTTCTTCCAGCCTTAGTTTCCTCATCCAGAAAATAGGGATACTTTTCTAATTTATTGTGAGAATCAAATAAGATAATGTATATAAAGTGTTTTATGACCTTAACAGCCCTATAGAAATGTTAGCTTTTACTATGCAGATGCTTATCTATTTATATAACTTATCTATATCTATACACACATATGTACATATACATCATATACATATACATATACACATATATGTATATATAGTGTCCCCAGAAAAATATTAGCTCTTTGGTGGTAAGGATTGTTTTATTTTTGTCTTTCATCTTTCAGTGTTTAGCACAGTGCCTCGCAAATGGTAGGTCTTAATAAATGCTTGGTGATTGATTTTGAT
Source organism: Vombatus ursinus (assembly GCF_900497805.2). Lineage (NCBI taxonomy): Eukaryota > Metazoa > Chordata > Mammalia > Diprotodontia > Vombatidae > Vombatus > Vombatus ursinus. The sequence continues at coordinate 7,865,306 of NW_020940360.1, forward strand.
AACAGATGAAAGACAGAAAGGTTTCATGATATTTTTATAATTTTTTTCATTAACAAGAACCACTGAACTTGCATATTTGGAATTTAAAATTTTAGAGCTGTTTGTGTTTATAGAGAAGAAAGATATGGCACTGAAGAGAACAAAGATAGGAAAGGCACCTGTACCAGATCAAATCTATACAAAAGATATCCATGCTGGAGGTGAAACAACTAGCATAATGAAGGATTGATTCTCAAAGAATCTGAAAGAGAGGAAAACACCAAAAATGTGTGGGAGGAAAATCTTAGACCTTATTATTACAAAAAAAAAAGGAAAGAAAATTTCAGCATCTACTGACCTATATGCCTACTTTTGCATTTTTATAACTTCTTTATGAAAATAATCTACATGCACATCAAAAGAATCCTTAGTGAAGGCATTAGAAAAGATTAAGTAGGTTTTTGCAAGTGATATGTTTATTGCTCATTGATGATTTTTAAAAAAACATGATTCAGTAGAGTAAAATGACATCTTAAAGGCTCTCCTCTAATAAGGCATCTCCCATCCATATGTCAAAATTAGATAAGATTCTTTGAAAGATATAGCAATAGAGGTAAACTTGTTCAATAATCATTAATATCAGGTGGGGGAGAAAAGATAGAGATGTATGGTCACCAAAGGCATTTGCCACTGCCACAAAGTAGATCCAAGTCAAAGTCCAAGTTGAAGTTAGATTCCTTTTAGACGATGAGGTTCTCCAGAAGTTCCTATTTGTGAGCGCATTGTAATTATTATACCAAGCCCCAAAACATTGCAGAGCCTCCTAAGAACATGTGGAGGAATTTGACCCAGCCATCCACATAGGGAAAAAAACAAGATGAAGACTGTCTAAAGATATGATATGCTTTTAAATGTACAGCCCATAGAGATTGTCCACCATTGTGTGTGCATATATATTGAACAGTCACTACAAATGAACAATGATTTGGGGTCAGAACTGATCAGGAGGCATAGATTCAAATGAATTACCTTTGAGAAATGTCAAAGTTATTTTTATGACCCGAAATTTCTTCCTGAAACTAATGCCTAATATTCTATGACTGGTGTTATATGCCTGGGAAATTTGGAACACTACAGATTCTGAAAGATTAATATGGTGGATATGAACTAGCAACAAATGCAAACAATGAGGTTTAGATTCTTAAAATCTAGCCATGGCTCTGATTCTTAAAATCTAGCCGCTACTCAGATTCTTATAAACTAACCACTGCTTACCCATGTTCAGACTCCTTAAGAGTCTGCCCAATATGACAGATGTTCTAATAAACCTTGTCTTTGGCTGAAAGAAGGCTTGGTTTGAACTCTTTCAGGCAGGACCCGCATGTTGTGATTTTGGGGTCCCAGCACCCCTGAACCCCTAAACTGCATCATTTTGGTGGCCCATATGGGGAAACTGCCTAACCCCAAGTTCTTCTCCAGTCAAGACTGGAAGGTATGTAAGCCTCCTCTCCCTCCCTTTCTTGCTCTGCAGTTGGGGTCACTCTCCAAGAACCGAGGCTTGAAGGTGCTTTTCTGGCAGATAGTTATGAAGCTCTCTCGCACTCGGGCTGACGCTCTTAGGCTCTCGGTCCACTGGGTTGGTTGAAGGCCATGGACCTGGGTACATCTTCTGTAGCATAGAGGACAAGGACGGATGCCCTATTTGGAAGTGTTATCTGTTAATTCCCTCGGTGCTAGGGAATTGGGGAAAACTGCAGTTGTTTTTTGGTTCCCTGAGGCTTACTTACTCCCTTCCCTCTGCACCTCTGAATCCTCCTTCATGGAGGTTACAGGAAAAGTTAGAACAGCTAAAAATATCTTGGCATATTCTGGAGGTTTTGTCATTGATCATTAGGGAGTTTTGAAACACCTTTGATTTCTCCCTCCCCCACCTGGGAAAGGAAGGAGGGGAGAGGGGCAGAAGCTATGGTGTGGGCCCCCCTGACAATGACTTTGGGTTCTAGGGCAACCTTTGACTGGAAGCATATCACCCAGGTTCTGCACATCCTGCTCAAGAGAAAGAAGCTGGCCTTTGAACTTGGGTAAATACACTCTTTTAAATTTGTAGTTTTCACTGTTAATGATGAGATGTTGATTCTCTGTGTAAAGTAATTTGGAAGTGCATTTAACAAAACTGAAGTCACCTGATTGGCAATGGGTTTGTTTCAAGTTTCAAATTGGTGAACTTTCTGAATCAGTTATGTCAAGCAACTTTTCATAATTTGGTTACCGCTAAAATAACTTAGCTATTGTTGGTTATTGTTTTAACGTGTTAACTAGCCAAAAAGTTTGTTTGGATTATGTATGGCTTGCTGAGAATTTGCAAGTATATAGAAATCTCTAATTATTGGCTTTTTACAGGACAAATTTAAGTTTAAGATGTAAATCCTGGAAAAGATTTTCCTAGACTGTGATTAGTGAAACTTGCTTTTTGAGGTAAAAGCTCATAGGATTTTATTTTGAGTTGTCTGATGGATCATAATCCATTGATAATCAATAATCCACCATCTGAGAGAAATGCCACAAGCTACTCAGAAGGTGATACTGGTGGGAAGTCAGCATCAGGAAAAGCTGAGAGGACAATTTTAGCCTCCATCTAAGATGGGATCCTCATGGCTCAGTTTCCCCATTATGTTCCTTTGAAAGGGAATGTTACCCATCTGGCTATTCCTGAGTCTGGCTATGAGGTGGATTTGATACTGCATGGTTGGAAAATTGAATTATCTGAATCCAAACAGAGCTAAGGATGTTTTATCCTCTCAAAGTTGGGCCCTAAATCTAGTCCCTGCTTTATATCTGGGCCCTGCAGTCTTTTCTGTCACATTTGTGTCCTCCAGACTACAGGCCATTCACCTACGGTTGGTAGCAAACAACGAGTACCAGCCAATGTCCCCCATCTGTGTTCCAGTCAACTTCCTCTTTGGGACCCTCTTGAGGCAGGGACAGCTCTATGCCCCTCACCAGCAGGAGGAAGCAGTTTCAGAAGCTGAGACCTTCGCCCCTTACTCCAAAAGAATTTGGGTCCCATTTGTTTGAGGGGGGAATGATGGAGTTGGGATCTGGGCCCCAGAAAGGAAAAACCCTGGACTTTCCCACGTGGCCAAATCTCTGGCGTTCCCCTGAGGCTATAATCCCATCAACTGGCCTTTAATTGTGGACCTCCCTATGGCCCCAGGTCATTTCTCTATTCTCCCTTGGCCATGTGGTCCAGGTCCCTGGAATTCTATTACCTCATAGATTACTTGGCCACTCCTAAATCTCTCTTATAGTCTTTCTGTATATAAGGTCCATCTTATCTCCATTAAGAAGCTTATATTCTTATAATCTAGCCACTGCTTACCCATGTTCAGATTCCTTAAGAATCTGCCCAATATAATGGATGTTCTAATAAACCTTGTCTTTGGCTGAAAAACAAAACAAAACAAAACAAAACAAATGCAAATAATGAACTATGAAGGAGAATCAAAGTAAAACATGTCAACAAAGAAATGTGTGACTGAAAAAATAGGTTAGTCATGTGGTAAGAGTAAAAGATAACCATTGGTCACCTACATGTCTCTAAATTGCAGTGGGATGCCCTGTAGTGAAGTTATGGTAGGAAATGGACAATAATCACCCAAGATGGACAGGTATGTATGGATTATATTCTCCATCATTGGAGGCAATGCTCATATCACTGATATCACAAATCATTTTGAGAATATAAAGTTTATGGACTAAAATACCCTACTATTTCCAGATGACATAGGAAATTTATTTTCATGCCTTAACAGGCTGTCCAAGGACATGTTATCCTGAAAGAGGGGTGCCAGAAACATGTAATAGGCCAGTTGTGGTTCTAGGGATAGTCTTTAAAAAAGAGAAACCCATTAGTCCTTAGATTGTGGCAAGGAAAAGTTACCAAAAATAGAATTCTGGGGAGCCTTTTACTGATGATCCCTAAATATGTTTCATCAAAGTCCAATATACATTAATGATGTCATCTCATTATGAAGAAACATGGTGTAGTGCAAATAGCATAATGAATTAGGAGTTACATGGCCTGTCTTCTAATTTCCACTCTTCTAGTAAGTGGAGAAGTAACCTGGATGAGTAACTTAATCTCTTTAGATTTTAGTTCCTCATTTGTAAAAATTAATGAGTTAAACTATATGGTCCTTATAGTCTCTTTAGCTCTAAAATTCATAAATCTAAATGTCAAAAAATTAAGTGCATTTTATTACTGTCATGGAATATAGCTGCATATACAAACTAGTTTGAGTAAATGTAGAAAAACAAATATATATGTACATATTGAGTGGAAGAATAACTTTTTCTTTCCAAGGTCACCAGCCATCACTTGATTGCTAAATTCATTTTCCAATTCACTCCTTCCTTATTCCTTATAAGGACGTTCAAGTCCTTATCTTGACTTTTCTATATTCCAGGAATTCTTAAATTTTTTTTTCCATTTATGTCCCTTTTCTAGGTTTAGCCGTGTTTGTTGGTGTTGTGTGGCCTGAGGGCACACACAGTACAAGGTGCGCATGCTTTGTGTTCAGAACCAAGGCTGCTGGGAAGTTGTGTGATGCAACATGGGCAAGTGCTGCCAGAAACACCTTGGATTCATAATATGTTTGATTTTTAATTAATATTTATTATTGTATGTTCAGAAACATAAAACTTTTACTGTTGCCAAATTTTATAGGGTTGCGACCCACAGTTTAAGAAGTCCTGTTCTATACCGTTAGACCCTATTGATTGTCTCTTCCTTACCCTTTCCCTCTACATACTGCTTTCTTTCACTTCTAAATACTCTCCCTGGGCCTCTTTGGATTTTCAGGACACTGTTCTTTCTTGGTTTTCCAACCATTCCTTCCCAGGTTCCTGCACAAGATCACCATCCACATCTTCACTCTCTGTGGGTGACCTCCAGGGCTCTGTCCTGGGCCCTTGTCTCTTCTCTCTCAACACTCTATCCCTTGAGGATCTCATCAGTTCCCATGCATTCAACTGCCATCTCTATGCAGATGGTTCCTCAGGCTATATGTCCAGCCACCAACTTTCTCCTGACCTCTAATCAAACATCACCAGTTCCCTCTTGAACATCTCCACCTGGATGGAGCAACTCAACTCAATATGTTCAAAACAGAACTCATTAATTCTCCCCTAAAGCTATCCTTCCTCTTGTCTTCTCTATTTCTATCCTGGGGGCCATCATCCTTCTAGTTACCCAGATTCACAATCTCAAGTCATCCTCATCTCTTCACTTTCTATCTCTAGTCTTCCACAATGTTTCTCCCATTTATCTTTCTTTCCCCCCACATCACTACCATCCTAGTTCAGGCTGTCACCATGTCTCACCTGAGCTATTTTAATGGCCTCCTAATTAGTCTCCCTGCCTTTACTCTCTCTCCTCTTTGTCCCTTCCTCTCCACAGATGCCACATTGTTATTTCTAAAAAGCCAGTTTGATTATATCACTCTCTTTCTCAAAAAACTCCAGTTGCTCCCATATTGACTATGGGATTAAGCGAAAAAAAAAAAGCTATTCCTGATCTAGAGCTGGAAAAGTCCTAAGAAGCCACCTAGTCCAATACCCTTATCTTATACTTAAAGAAACTTAGGCCCAGGAAAGTTAAAAAAACTTGTTCAAGATCATATAGGCAGTATCATAGGCATGATTTGAATACTTGTCCTCAGACTCCAGAGCCAGGGTTCTTTCAACTCTACCAAGCTACTTCTATTTACCTATTTGATATAAAAGCTCTTTACTATTGGTGTCTAGTCTATCTCCCCAGTATGATTTTATACTACTCCCCTTCACATATTTTACATTCTAACCAAATTGGCATATGTGCTATTCTCTATGTACAAAATTCCATCTCCCACCTTTGGACCTTTGCATTGGCTGTCTCCCATGTCTGGAACACTTTCCTTCTTCACCTTCACTTCACAGAATTCCTAAATTCCTTCAAGCCTCAGGTCGTATAATCTCTAACAAGAAGTCTTTCTTGTTTTTCCCAATAGTTAGTATTTCTCTGCTTCCTCATTTCAAACTTAATTTTGTACATTTTTATATTTATTTGACTGTGTTCATGCTGTTCTCTCCTGATAGTAAGTAAGCTAAGGTTAAGTACTGTACACTTTTATCTTCATATCTCAAGTTACTTAACATAGTTTCTAGCTCATAGTAGGTACTTAATAAACCCTTCTTGTTGTTGATCATCAGATGACAAATCTGAATCTGATATGTAATTGAAGTTTTTCACTTTTAAACTAGTTTTTCTGAGGATCATGAAGATACATCTTAGGTATCAGATGTTTTTAATTAACCCAGAGACACTTTAATTTAATTTGAATATTGTTTTAGACTAGTTTAATTTATATATTTCCTTGTTTGCATGTTGTTTTATTGCAATTCAGGTTATTTATTTTTATTTCTTTATCCCCTTAACTAATTAATGCAATTTGTTGAAATTATATACAAACAATATTTAGGCTTACCCCTGACAGATACTATGAATTTTAAAACTGTAAATAGGAAATAGAGAACTTGGCACATCATTCAATGGTGGTCAGGTGACTGAAATAAGCATACTCTCCCTCAAAAATTCATAAAATTATCATGGCCCATCCAATTAACTCCTTATTTTGTCTGATACCAAGAACCAAATCAGACAGTCTGTGGCATGGAACATATGAAATAGGTGTATTTCAAGTTCAATGACTTAGTCAACCTGCTTAAAACAATTGAACAGAAAAGGGACATAATACTTTTATGCATTCTTTACTTTTTATCAAATAATTTTTACATCAGTAATTTCTATGGTGCCGGTGTTAGCAGTTGAAAAAGCTAGAGCTTATTGGAGAACATGGCATCTGGATTTGGCCTCTAAGGAAATAATGACATTTCTAGCTAGAAGTATGAGTAGTAGGTGAAAGAAATAATTCCATTACTGATAGTGTAGGAAAAGGCACTAAATAAAGTGTGAAAGGCAATAACAAGATGATAGATAGCCAAAAATCTAGTGTAGTTAATATGTAGAGTGATACAATATTATGCTAGAGGCAGGTACAAGTACAATCTCTGAGGGCACCAAGTTCCAGATTAATGAGTTACTGCTTTTTTTTTGAAAGATAGTGGGGAGCCACTTAAGTTTTTGAAGTTAGGGAATGCTATAAGCAGACAGGTGCCCTAGGAAAGTTATTCAGGTTAAGAAACAATGTAAAGAAGAAACTAGAGGAAGGAGAGACTGGAAGAAGAAATTCTTGTTAAGAGGTCACTGCAGTGATCAAAACAAGAAAAATAAATAGCTAAGATGGAGAAGTAGAAACTGGAGCATAGATCTTAGAGATATTTCAGAGGGATGATCAACAGGATTAGACACCTGAGTTGATGTAGGAAGTAAAGAAGAAAGAAGAATCACAAAGGGTTCTGAAGTTATAATACTGAGTGATTGGGGAATGATGGTGTTATCAACAGAAATAAGCTAAGAGGAGGGAAAGGGCTAAAGGAGATGATAATGAGCTCAATTTTTAATTAATTAAATTTAAGTGGTAGCTTGATTCTTCTACCCCTGCTATTGTTCTATGTACCTTTGGTCCTTGGTTACTAAACTCCTCAAAAAGACCATCTACCATAGGTGTCTCCATTTTCTCTCTCACTCTTCACAGCCCCTTAAAAACCAAATTTTGACCTCATCATTCTACCACAACAGCTCTCTCCAAAGTTGCTAATGATCTTGGTTTCCAAAGCCAATGGCTTTTTCTCAATCCTCATTCTCCTCGACCTCTCTAAAATCTTTGACACTGTTGCTCATTCTGTCCTCCTTTATGCTCTCTTCTTTTCAGGTTTTCAGGACACCACTCTCTCTTGGTTCTCCTCTGTGCTGGGCAAAATCTGAAATAACTGAGGAAACAAAGGCTAAAACTTCTGAACATATTGACTTAAAGCAATGCATGCCAATTGCATAAAAATTGGGACCGGGCCTCCTCAGTTTGGCACTGGACCACAAATACAGGGGAAGATAGATTTTTATGCATTAAAAGAACATGACAGGATATAAACCAGGATACAAGATTAGGTCATCTAATTCTTAATTGGAGGAAAGATTAGGGACTTTAAGTTGGGAGAGGGATAAGACAGTAGGTACAAACAGTAGATATAATCCCCTGAAATCAGAAAAAGAGGTGTGGCGCTCTACCCTAAGAAAAAGTAACTCACTGACTAGTATGGGGCTAGTTTTCAGATAAGACATATGGGTTACTTGAGATTTATAACTGTGAGAAAACTTATTGCATCAGTCTTTGGATCTAACTGGGTTTTTTGTCAGCATAACCTAGGTCCTTAGTTAAGGGTCTTGAAGCAACAGGTAGGGATGGACTAGCTTCCCAGCCATGCAGTGCTAGGTTCAAATAGTGCAGTAAAGTTTTCTCACCATTTCCGCAATCGAATAAAGTTTTCTCACAAGACAGAAATTGGACTACAACCATAATTGAATAGAAAAGGAACTGAGCTACTTCCTGAATTGAGTCACAAGATGGACTCAGTGTGGTTCACTCAATTCTCACAACTCCCACACCTCCTTACCTATCTGACCACTCTTTCTGACTCCTTTGCTGGATTCTCTTTCAGATCATATCCTCTAACCATAGGTGTTCATCGTAGTTCTTTCCTGGGCTCTCTTCTTTTCTCCCTCTTGGTGATCTCATCAGCCCCCATGGATTTAATTATCATCTCTGTGCTAATGATTCTCAGTCTACCTATACTATCTCAACATCTTTCACATACACCCCCATACACCCCCTTCAGTCCTCTCACATTGCCACCACTTTTGTACAGGTGCACATCACCTCACACCTGGATTATTGCAATATCCTGCTGGTAAATCTGTCTGCCTCAAGTCTCTCTCCACTTTAATACATTCACTATTCAGCCACTAAAGTGATTTTTCTAAAGCAAACCATGTTACCCCCTACTAAATAACCTCCAGTGACTTTCTATTGCCTCCAGGATCAAATGCAAAGTGGCATGTTTGGAATTCAAAACCCTTCATAACCTATTCTCTTCCTGTCATTCCAGTCTTCTATATTTTACTGTCTACCATGTACTTTTTGATTCAGTCTCACTGACCTCCTAGCTATTCCACAAACAAAATTTTCCATCTCTTAGATTCAGGCATTTTCTCTGGCTTTCCCCCATGCCTGAAATGTTTTCTCTCCTCTACTATTGACCTCTCTGACTTCCTTTAAGTCCCAGTTGAAAGTCTACCTTCTACAGGAAGCCCTTCCCAACCCCTCTTAATTCCATGCCTTCCCTCTGTTAATTATTTCCTATTTATCCTGTGTATAATTTGCTTTGTATATATTTGTTTGCACATTATCTCCCCTAGTAGATTGTAAGTTCCTTGAAGTCAAGGACTGTTTTTTGCCACTTTTTGTTTCCCCAGAACTTAGTGTAGTGCCTGGCATATAGTAGGTGCTCAATAAATACTTGTTGAATGTTTAATAGATAGAAAGCTGGTCTCAGAGCCCTGACTCTGAGGTATACTGGGTCTATGAACCTGAGCAAATCTCAACCTCTCATGTCTCTAAGACACTCTCTAATATTGTAAATCACTCAAAAGGTGCTGACTTGAATTAGTAAAGAGTTTCCTTAACTGGGAGTTCCTTGATTTCCAGTGAAATCATAGGTACGATACCTATTTCTATGCCAAAAATTTAAGGTGTCAGGTGAAGATATCCAGCAAGCAATTGAGAATATGGCATAGGAGCACAGCAGTGAGATTATAGCTGTAGATAAAGATCTAGAAGCTAATGGCATAAAGTCATGGGAATAGATGACAATGCCAAAGGAGAATATACAGAAAGAGGAAAAACAAGGATGTCCAATGTCCCCTCTATCATTTGGTACAGTTCTATGCTAGCAATAACAATAATGTAAGAGAAAGAAATAATAGTGTAAAGAAAAGCAGAGAGAAGATAAAATTATCCCTATTTACTCATGACATGATGCTTTACTTAGGAAATATTAGAAAATTAGCAAAAATTTTAATTAACAATTAGTAGCTCCAGTGGAGGTGCAGGTGACAAAATAAACCCACAAAATTAATAGCATTTCTATATAATAACCACAAAATTAAAGAGGTAATAATAGAAAGGGAAACCTCATCCAAAATAACTACAAAATGCATAAAACATTTGGAAGTCAGTCTACCAAAGCACACTCAACACTTGTAAAAAATCAAGTATAAAATGTTACTTTAAAAAATATAGAACAAATTAAATATGTGG
>NW_020940360.1:7875607-7924755 GCF_900497805.2 Vombatus ursinus
TGTTAGAAATGAAAAAGAATAGCATATCCAGGCCTTGATCCATATTATACAATATAAATCATCAAAACCGTATAGTTTTGGATAAAAAATAGAGTAGATCAATGGAACAGACGAGACAAAAGAAAGACAGAAACAAGGCAGCTAGATGGTGCAATGTATAGAATGTCAGGCCTGAAGTCAGAAAGACTCATCTTCTGAGTTAAAATCTGGCCTCAGACAGACTGTGTGGCCCTAGGCAAGTCACTTAACCCTGTTTGCCTCAGTTCTCCATCCATAAAATGAACTAGAGAAGGAACGGCAAACCACTCCAATATCTTTGCCAAGAAAACCCCACAGAGGATCACAAAGAGTAAGTCATGCCTAAAATGACTAAATGGCAACAATCTAGTATTCCATAAACCCAAATATAAATTACTCAGGAAAGAACTCTCTATTTGATAAAAAGTGCTAAGAAAACCGGAAAGCTACCTGGCAGAAGTTAGACTTAGACAACATCTTATATTATATTCCACAACAAATTAAAAGTAGATATACAATATAAATGTTAAATATAATACTGTAAAACAAATTGGAAGATAACCAGATTATATGCTTTTAACCAGATTATATGCTTTTCACAGCAAAGAATAGGAGATAAATACCCAGCTAAACAAGATATAGAGGAAATTGCAAAAGATAATTTTGATTACATGAAATTGAAAAGTTTTGCTCAAATAAAATTAATGCATCTAAGATAATAAGGGAAGCAGTTGAATATGGGGAAAAACCTTTGTTTCAAATTTCTCATATGGGGGCTGAGCCATGAAGGCATAGTGAGAGCAGTGACTTGCTTGAGTGCTCCCCCGAACCACTCCAAATACCTGTAAAAAATGTCTCTAAACAAATTCTAGAGAAGCAGAACCCACAAAAAGACAGAGTGAAACAAATTTCCAATCCAAGACAACCTAGATGGTTGATTGGAAAGGTCTATTGCACCAGGCTGGGAGAGGAACGCAGTTCAGCATAGGTACACAGGCAAAACAGGCCTCTGCAAACCTGGAACAGGCCTCAGGGGAGTGAATCATGGGCAGCTGTGGTGGTTTCCAAACTGCTCAACCCAGAAACACCAAAGACAACTTATAAGGTCAGTAGGAAAAGTCTGTGACTGCGATGAGAGAGAAGTTTGGTCCCAGCCCCAGTTTGGGCATAGTCCGTGGGGCAGCAGCTGCTTCCAGAACTTGGCCCACAGGCTAAGGGGGAATTGAGTGGCTAATCAGAGGGATATTGCAGGGATCTCTTTGCTGGTGCTGAGGCAGTAATTTCTTGCTTTGCCCATGCTTAGATCTGGATCATAATTCTGGGGGAAGAATGAGTACTGGCATGGTGGAGCTTGTAGTGGAGGTGGAGAAGGAATCCTCCTCACAGTTCCAAGGCAGAAAAGAGTGCTTGTGGTCACTCATAAACCAGAGCATAGGCCAGGAAAGGAGTAAACACCTCACCTTGATCATAGCACCTTGAAAGAACTGAAAATTTACAGTTCCCTATGAGTATCTCTGAAAACAGCTGCACAAAACTCCTGAAGCTTGGGACAGTACATTCTCCACACTAGAAATGGACCCCTACCTTAACAAAAAGTTTATCACTCAAGTAATTGGCTGGGATCATGAGCAAGCAGTTCAAAAAGAATCATACCATAGAATCTTTCTTTGGTAACAAATAAGATAAAAACATACAACCAGAAGAAGACAACAAAGTCAAAACTCCTACACCCAAAGCCTCCAAGAAAAATATGAATTGGTCCCAGGCCATGTAAGAGCTCACAAAGAATTTTAAGAAGCAAGTAAGAGAAGTAGAGGGAAAACTGGAAAAGAAATGAGAATGACGCAAGAAAATCATGAAAAACAAGTCAACAGCTTGCTAAAGGAGACCCAAAACAATTACTGAAGAAAATGACACCTTAAAAAATAGCCTAACCCAAATGGCAAAAAAGGTCCAAAAAGCCAATGAGGAGAAGAATGCCCTAAAAAGCAGAATTGGCCAAATGGAAAAGGAAGTCCAAAAGCTTACTGAAGAAAATACTTCCCTAAAAATTAGAATGGAACAAATGGAAGCTAGTGACTTTATGAGAAATCACAACATTATAAAACAAAACCGAAAGAATGAAAAAATAGAAAACATGTGAAATATTTCATTGGAAAAACAACTGACCTGGAAAATAGATCTGGGAGAGAGAATTTAAAATTATTGCACTATCTGAAAGCCATGATCAAAAAAAGAGCTTAGACATCATCTTTCAAGAAATTATCAAGGAAAATTGCCCTCATATTTTAGAACCAGAGGGCAAAATAGAAATTGAAAGAATCCACCAATCACCTCCTGAAAGAGATCCCCAAAGGAAAACTCCTAGGAATATTGCAGTCAAATTCCAGAGTTCCCAGGTGAAGGAGAAAATATTGCAAGCAGCCAGAAAGAAACAATTCAATTATTGTGGAAACACAATCAGGAGAACACAAAATTTATCAGCTTCTACATTGAGGGACTGCAGGGCTTGGAATACAATATTCCAGAGGGCAAAGGAGATAGGATTACAACCAAGAATCACCTACTCAGCAAAACTGAGTATAATCCTTCAGGGGAAAAATGGTCATTCAGTGAAATAGAGGACTTTCAAGCATTCTTGATCAAAAGACCAGAGCTGAATAGAAAATTTGACTTTCACATACAAGACTCAAAAGGAGCATGAGGAGGTAAACAGAAAAGAGAAATCATAGGGAACTTATTAAGGTTGAACTGTTTATATTCCTGCATGGAAAGATAAATTTTGTGACTCATGAGATCTTTGTCAGTATTAGGGTAGTTGGAGGGAAAAAATTATATGTATGTATTGGTAGATATATAGATAGATAGATAGATAGATAGATAGATAGATAGATAGATAGATAGATAGATAGATAGATAGATAGACAGAGGACACAGGGTGAGTTGAAGATGAAGGGGTGATATCTGGAGATTAAAATTAAGGGGTGAGAGAGCATTATACTGGGAGAAGGAGAAAGAGAGGGGTAGAATAGGGTAAATTATCTCACATAAAACAGACAAGAAAAGGCTTTTACAGGGGAGGGGAAATGGGGGGAGGTGAGAGGGAATGAGTAAGTCCTATTCTCATGGAATTTGGCTTAAGGAGAGAATACCATACACACTCAATTGGGTATGGAAATCTATCTTCCCTGCAGGAAAATAGGGGGAAGGGGACAAGAGAGCAGGGGGATGATAGAAGGGAGGGCAGATTAGAGGAGGGGGTAATCAAAAGCAAACACTTCTAAGGAGGGACAGGGTTAAAAGGGAGAATAGAATGAATGGGGGTGGGATAAGATGAAGGAAAATATGGTTAGTTTTTCATGACATGACTACCATGGAAGTGTTTTGCATGACTACACACTTATAACCTTTATTGAGTTGCTCGCCTTTTCAATGAGAGTGGGTGAGGAGGGAGGAAGGGAGAAAATTTGGAACCCAAAGTTTTAAAAACAAATGTTAAAAATTGTTTTCACATGCAACTGGGAAATAAGATATGCAGGCAATGGGGTATAGAAATCTATCCCACCCTGCAGGAAAATAGAAGGGGAAGGGGTTAAGAGAAGGTGGGGGGATATAGAAGGGAGGGCAGATTAGGGGATGGGGTATTAGAATGCACACTATCTTGGGGTAGAGGGAGGGACAAGATGGGGAGAAAATTTGGAACTCAAAATCTTGTGGAAGTGAATGTTGAAAACTAAACATAAATTAATAATAAAGTCTGAATGAAAAAAATTCTCATATAAAAGTGTGGTATCCAAGTTATATAGACAACTAACATTAAACACAACACCAAAAGCTACTCCCCAATAGATAAGTGGTCAAAGAATATAAGCAAACAGTTCTCAAAATAAGAATCCTAAACTATTAATAAGATGAAAGAATACTGCGAAACATCAACAACAAGAGAAATGTAAGTCAAAGCAACCTTAAAGTTTCGCCCCACATTGGGCAAACTGGCAAAGATGATAAAAGAAAACAATGTTGAAGGGATTGTGAAAAGATATGTGTGCACATTTAGCATTGTTAGAGGAACTTTGCATTGGCTAAAAAAAATTCTGGAATGCAACTTTAAATTAGGCAAACACAGTGACGCATATACCTTTGACCCAGAGATTGCACTACAAGGCATATATCCTAAGAAGGGCATTGGCAGAAATACACCGAAAGATTTATAGCAGCATTTTTGCCATAGCAAAATAGATACCTATTGAATGGAGATAGCTAAAGAAATTGTTACATGAATGTAATATTCTATTAATATTGTGCTAACTATTGTGATCTAAGAAGTGAAAAATATATTGAACTGATGCAAAGTAAAGTAAGGAGAGCTAAAATATATGTAAAATAATTATGAAAATGTAAATTGAAAGAACCACAAAACAATGAACATTGCAATTTTAAAAGTCACTTATTAGATATTTTCAGTGTATTTATTGGTTTTGTTGAAATTGTTTCTTCTTTAAAAAGTGCTTTGCTATAAGGGATGGTTATCTGGAAGGTTGAAGGGCAAAGGGAAGAGGAGAGATGCGGAAGGAAACCTAGGCAATGTAAAAACAAAATCTACCAACAAACATTTATTTTAAAAAGAAATTCAAGAGGAAAAAAAGAGAGGGATAAAGGTAATCTCTCTAATAGAAAGAGTTGTGAAACATAGCAACTTATGATCTAAGGAAAGTACAAAATCTCTTCACCTGGTTATTTCTTTAAAAAAGAACTGGGCATGATTATACACACATGTAGTCCATACTTTTCAAGAGGCTGAGGCTAGTGCCTCTAACATTGCTTGAGTCTGAATTGTAGGAGTGCTAAAGCTGATAGAGTGCCCACACTATCTACCAGCAATATAGTGAGCCCTGGGGAGCAGGGGAGAGGGAAGTTCTAGGTTACCTAAGAAGGAACCAACCCAAATCAGAAATGAAGCCAGTCAGTCAGCAATGGGGTCAGTGAGTGGCTCTTGCCTAGGCAAGATACAGAGACCCAGTCTCAAAAAAAAAAGGAAGGGAAGGAAAGTAGGGGAAGGAGTGTCTTTTCAGTGTTTTCAGTTCATGAGTTAGATGTCATTTCTCACAAAGGACTATTTCACACAGAGGTTCTTAATAATATTTATTGAATTGAATTGATTATTAGAGTGACAACTAAAAAAGAGGGCCTGATGTAGAAGTGACTCAGACAAAGCTAGGCAAAGTAAAAGTAAAGAAAGAATCAAAATTCAGAACCAAATATCAGATCCAGAATAAAATAACACCTCTTTTAAAATATCACCAGCTAAGCCTTGATTCTGCAATTATGCCTCAAGCAAAGTCCTTCTGACGTCAATGGGAATTTTGCCGAAGAAGTACAGAATCAGACCCCAAGAAGCATGTTTCCAACAGACTGGCAAATGTTTTTCCAGAGTTAAATATAGATGGCTGTTTATGAGAAAGGCAGCTTAGATGGCCATGGACAACAGCTGCTAAAACAAGTATGCATTGACTGATCCCTAGTCATGAAATGCTTAAGGGTTGTGACTACTTGAAGGATCTAGGGTTTATTTCATCACTTTGGGGAACTCCCTTGACCTAAAAGGTAGACACCCCATCTCTGACTTCTTGGGAGTTGAAGAACAAAGAGTTTAAGTGACTTGTTTGAGTTTACATAGGTGGTGACCTACAGGTGAAGAATGAGATCCATGTTATTAGACTTACTTGCTTGACTACACTTATTTATTACCAGTGAACATTCTATTGGGGAGGGAGCAGGAGGGAAAGGGGAATATAATTGGAATATGATGACAATGTTTAAAAAGCACCAATAAATATATTTTAACAATTATGTTAGTGGAAAAGTTCACTGGAGTCTGGGTAATTTTATGTAAGGCATTCTTGTTCACTTCTTTGCTGAAAGGTGAGAGACTAAATTAATCTGAAAATCTCATTTTAAGTCATGACATGAAATGGCAATGAATTTTATTCAAGAAAGAATCGATGGAGGAGAGCCCCATATAGTACTTTCAGACTGTTGGGAAGGTATGTGGAGAAGAGGAACCAAAAATGTTGTAACATCACAACTAATGAAGCATTGAAACAGGAGGGAACAGACCAACTGCAGAATATAACTGGTTATGTGCAGCTCTTAAGAAGGGAGAGAGTAGTCAAATATTTTCCTACTTGACTGACAATGCATGTAACATGAAAGCTGTATGGCAAATCATAATGAAAAAAGTCTGTGAGATTCCATTGTTTCCTTTGGTAATAAGTTGTAGTGAGTCACAATCCTTGTTTTCTCCCAGAATCATTATATTTGAGTCAGAGCATTTTTCAAACACTTGTTAGCAAATGGCCCAAATAGAAATTAAGGAACTTGCTGACAATCACTATTTGATGTTAGAAATGGCTGAAATTCAGTTCTTCCAAATGAAATCCAGTGCTCTTTCCATAGTGCCACACTGTGGCTATATCTAATTAGATTACAAAACAAACAGCACATTTGGGATTTTATGTTATGAAGATCTTTTCAGAAGTCTCTGCATGCAGAACACCTTCAGTCATTTGGAGCCCTAGTCCAGCCTGGGATTGTGACAAATACATCCCTCCTCCAACATGGCAGCAAGGTCTCTCTGTC
Organism: Vombatus ursinus; assembly: GCF_900497805.2. NCBI lineage: Eukaryota > Metazoa > Chordata > Mammalia > Diprotodontia > Vombatidae > Vombatus > Vombatus ursinus. Next base: position 7,882,265 of record NW_020940360.1, read on the forward strand.
TGGGTCCACTTGCTTCATGCCTACTTTCTATTCTTCCATTTTCTGCAACATGTGAAAGATATTGGTCTATATAGACACAGAAAGTCGAGAAATTAACGGAGGAGAGAAGTTTATTTCAATTTTGGCAAATGTCTTTTTTCAGAAGATGATAAAAATAAAATATCAGAAGTAGAAAGTGCTGTTGGTAATAAATCAGGGGGGAAAAAAGACTGACTAGACAGAGCTATGCTGCAGAAGTTTTATTCTAAATTTTTTAGGAGGGAAGTATAGGGGGTCTTGTCTCTCCTTTTTAACAAATTCCTTTTTTTAAAATAAATGTTTCTTTATCTGCTTAACACTGCAGAGGTCACTAATTCCAAACAGTATCATCTTTGTTTTATTATTAATGTTGATGGCTTGCTCTGTTCTCAACTTTTTGTTCATGGCTCATAAAGTGAAGAAAACAAAACCTAAGAGATCATATAATGCTTGATGTTTAGCAGTTTATGACTTTATTTGCAACAAAATATAAAACATTTCAAAGTATACTCAATAAATACATATTTATTGTCGAAGAAAACAATACTTTCTAGTTTAAAATATCAAACATGATAATTTTATGGGCAATGTAAATCAAAAGCTTGGGAGGAGCTACGGAACATTGGTTAGCTAAATCCCACCCCTTCTGCCTATTGTTCTGAGAACTCTAAGTAATGAATACTACCATTGTCTCTGCCTTATTGTTCTACCAACCGTCTTTGTGATCTCCTGTAGGATAACTCCCATCTCCCAACTCTCATAATAGTATTGTCTTGCTCATCAGGATTTAGGCACCTTAAAAACAGGATTTTCCATTCATTCATAAAACATATTAGTATAAAACTTTTTTTTTCCTGAAAGGCTTCTACTGATTGCCTTGAAGGGGACCTATGTTGCCTGGAGATGTATTTCTTCCCAGCATAGGAAAAGAGAAAGCCTATGGGACAACAGAAATGAAAGGCAGGAAATTTGAGGCTCTCTCTGGGGAGAGAAAAGAGGAGGGATAGAGAGGAGGGAGGTGGCAGGGTTCCCACATACATACACACACACACATGCAGAGCAACCAACCATGAGGCAGCTGGGACATCTTCAGTTCACTTCCTCAGTCTGAGGCCCCTAAGGAAGAGTTATGTGATGAAAGCTATAGGAACAAGTAGTAAAGCATACGACTGTTCTTTTACTTTTGTTTTAAACTTTGTTTATTTTTTAATCTGGCATTCACTCAGGTAGTTGGAGTGCTAAGGAGAAAAAAAAAAAAACAGACTTGTAGGAATTGACTGTCCTTACCCATCTCATCCCCCTTTTCTTAATTCAGATGGGTGCAATTGGAACAGGTTGTTTTATTCTGTTAAAGCCTGCATCTGTCTGATGATAGAATCTTATTTCTCTTAACACCTGTGGTTGAGCTCAACTCTGGGAAACACACAGGAGTGAATGGCATTTGCGAGTACAAGACTAGGATCCCAAGGGGATCCATGGGATTTTCTTAGCAAAAATACTAGAGTGATTTGCCATTTCCTTCTCCAGTGTGTCTTCATTTTACAGACGAGTAACTGAGGCAAATAGGAGTTAAGTGACTTGCCCAGGGTCACATAGCTAGTGGGTGTCTGAGGCTAGATTTGAACTCTGGTCTTCCTGACTTCAGGTCCAGTGCTCTATCCATTACACCACGTGGCTGCCCAAGGTAGACCTATAGAGTTGCAAAGAGAGCCGAAAATCCAGGACTTAGTCCCAGGGTGGGAAATTTAGAACATGCTTTCAGGGTCTTTTTAACAACATATTGTCTTTCGGGTTCAAGTGAGGTTAGAGGGAAGGCTCTGCCACATTCCATCCACAAGTGACTGATTTATCCAATTAAATCCTTCCTCTCCTATTATATGTAGAAGTAGCAGCATCTTCTGTCCCTGACTAGCTGGATTTTCAGCACATATTTGAGGCTCAGTAGAAACAATAGGATGTCCTACAACTTCATTCAAAGTCAGATTAGTGAAAATATCACTACGTACTGGTCTATATTCCTACCTCCAGCTCCCTACTATTGGCCAAGCTAAGCTGACAATAGGACAATCAATAAGTATATATTAAATGCCTACTATGTGCCAAACACCATGCTTGGTGCTGGGGATACATGTACAAAAATTAAAACAATCCCTACTCTCACGGGGCTAATATTCAATTGACTGTCATGACTGAAAGCCAATTATAGGCACATAAAGTTTGGTCTAGGCTGGGTTTGCCCAGGTGAACCTAGAACATGATATTCATGTTCTTTCAATTCATGCTTATGAAGATAAAGGTGCCAAATGTGTTTTTTTGTCCTCAGTACTTAATTACTTAATTCAAGGAACTGATTCACTCGCTGACCTCACTTGACCCCTAAAGATAATGTGTTGCTACAATTACTAAAATAACAAAACTTTTATGGACATTCAGTATTACCCACACATATTCAGGTCATTTCAACAGAGGAACTAAGCAAGCTTAATATAAGACTGATGTGGTCTTACACACCGGGAATCAACTTAGCTTTCTTTCAGTATTTATGAAATAGAGTGAAGAGAAAACAAAGTATATACATATATACATACATACATATATATGCATATGCGCATGTGTGCATGAAACATATGAAATATATGTGATACATATATACATATATGTGTATTATATATTATATACACACAAAAATAGTATATGGTTATGGATGCTTACTAGAAAGCAGTATTCTGACTAATTGTAATTGTGGCCTGTGGGGCTAACAACACAAAAGCACCCTCAAATTAATTTTCAAATTCATTATGTGGCAATAATGCAAGACATAATTGAGACAAATTTATTTGAGGGAAAAGAGGAGGTAATTGCAGGAAGAATGCAGATAACTGGAAGAAGAGTACAGTGGTTCTCAAAATGTTTTCTGTTCTTAGCACAACCTTGGGCATAAAAAATCAGGACATTGTGGGAAGTCAGGAGACTCATGCATGTGTATGTGATTAAGTATAAATGGCATGTAAATTATGACACACATATAGTGATAACTTGTGGTAGTAAATTGAGGCATACCCTACAAGAACAACTACAATAGTGCTTCATAGTTATGGGTGAGTATTCTTTTTTTGTATTTTTTAAAATTTATTTATTTTTAGTTTTCAACATTCACTTCCACAAGATTTTGAGTTCCAAATTTTCTCCCCATCTCATCCCTCCCCCCACCCCAAGATGGCATGCATTCTGAATATTCCTTCCCATAATCTGCCCTCCCTTCTATCTCCCCCCCCATTCTCTTATCCTCTTCCCCTTCTATTTTCCTGTAGGGCAGGATAGATTTATATACCCCATTTCCTGAATTTCTTATTTCCCAGTTGTATGTGAAAATAATTTTTTTAAACACATGTTTTTAAAACTTTGTATTCCAAATTTTCTCCCTTCCTCCCTCTCCACCCACCCTCATTGAAAAGGCAAGCAACTCAGTACAGGTTATACACATGTAGTTATGCAAAACACTTCCATAGTAGTCATGTTGTGAAAAAACTGACTATATTTTCCTCCATCCTATTCCGCTCCCCATTTATTCTATTCTTTCTTTTGACCCTGTTCCTCCTCAGAAATGTTTGCTTCTGATTACCCCTCCCCTGTCTGCCCTCCCCTCTATCATCTGCCCGCTGTCTTGTCCCCTTCCTCCCCTATTTTCCTGTAGGATAAGATAGATTTCCATACCCAATTGCGTGTGTATGGCATTCCCTCCTTAAGCCAAATACAATGAGAATAAGATTCACTCATTCCCTCTCACCTTCCCCCATTTCCCCTCCACTGTAAAAGCCTTTTCTTGTCTGTTTTATGTGAGCGAATTTACCCCATTCTACCTCTCCCTTTCTCCTTCTACCAGTATAATCCTCTCTCACTCCTAAATTTTAATCTCCAGATATCACCCCTTCATCTTCAACTCACCCTGTGCCCTCTAGCTATCATATATATATAATTTGTCCCTCCAACTACCCTAATACTGACAAAGGTCTCATGAGTTACAAATATCATCTTGCCATGCAGGAATGTAAACTTCTCAACTTTCATAAGTCTCTTATGATTTCTCTTTCCTGTTTACCTCTTCATGTTGCACTTGAGTCTTGTATTTGAAAGTCAAATTTTCTATTCAGCTCTGGTTTTTTCATCAAGAATGCTTGAAGGTCTCCTATTTCACTGAATGACCATTTTTTCCCCTGACAAATTATACTCAGTTTTGCTGGGTAGGTGATTCTTGGTTGTAATCCTATCTCCTTTGCCCTCTGGAATAAATTCCATGCCCTCTGGTCCCTTAATGTAGAAGCTGCTAAATCTTGTGTTACCCTGATTGTGTTTTCACAATACTTGAATTGTTTCTTTCTGGCTATTTGTATTATTTTTCTCCTTGACCTGGGAACTTTGGAATTTGGCTACAATATTCCTAGGAGTTTTCCTTTGGGGATATCTTTCAGGAGGTGATCAGTGGATTTTTTCCATTTCTATTTTGCCTTCTGCTTCTAGAATATCAGGGCAGTATTCCTTGATAATTTCTTGAAAGATGATGTCTGGGCTCTTTTTTTGATCATAGCTTTCAGATAGTCCAATAATTTTTAAATTCTCTCTCCTGAATCTATTTTTCAGGTCAGTTCTTTTTCCAATGAGATATTTCACATTGTTTTCTATTTTTTCATTCTTTTGGATTTGTTTTACAGTGTCTTGATTTCTCATAGTCACTAGCTTCCATTTGTTCCATTCTAATTTTTAGGGAAGTATTTTCTTCAGCAAGCTTTTGGACTTCCTTTTCCATTTGGCCAATTTTGCTTTTAAGGCATGCTTCTCCTCATTGACTTTTTGGACCTGTTTTGCCATTTGGGTTAGGCTATTTTTTAAGGTGTTATTTTCTTCAGTATTTTTTTGGGTCTCCTTTAGCAAGCTGTTGACTTGTTTTTCATGATTTTCTTGCATCACTCTCATTTCTCTTTCCAGTTTTTCCTGTACTTCTCTTACTTGTTTTTCAAAATCCTTTTTGAGCTCCTCCATGACCTGGGATCAATTCATATTTTTCTTGGAGGCTTTGGATGTAGAAGCTTTGACTTTGTTGTCTTCTTCTGGTTGTATGTTTTGATCTTCTTTGTCACCAAAGTAAGAGTCTATGGTCTGACTCTTTTTGTGCCTTTGTTTGCTCATGATTTCAGTCAATTATTGAGTTTTAAACTCTTTATTAAGATAGGGGTCTATTTCCAGTGTGGAGAATGTACTGTCCCAAGCTTCATGGGTTTTGTGCAGCTGTTTTCAGAGATACTTCTAGAGACCAGTAAATTTTCAGTTCTTCCAAGGTGGTATGATGAGGGGCAAGGTATTTACTCCTTTCCTGGCCTGTGCTCTTGTCTATGAGTGACCACAAGCACTCTTTTCTGTCTTGGATCTGTGAAGAGGATTTCCTATCCACCACCACTATAAGCTCCACCACGCTATCACTCCTCCTCACCCCAGGACCACCACCCAGAACTGTGACTCCCATCTAAGCATGGGCAAAGCAAGAGAATCCTGCCGCAGCACTGGCAAAGAGATCCCTGCAATCCCCCTCTGATCAGTCACCTGATTCTCCCTCAGTCTGTGGGCTGGATGCTCCAGAGGCAGCCACCATCCTGGGGCCATGCTCGGGGACTAGGGCTGGAACTGAGCTTCTGTCTCTCACAGCAGTCACAGACTTTTCCTACTGACCTTTTAAGTCATCTTTGGTGTTCATGGGTTGAGAAGTCTGGAAACTGCCACAACTGCCCATGATTCAGTCCTCTGAGGCCTGCTCCAGGTTCACTGAGGCCTGTTTTGCCTGTGTGCCCACACCAAACTGCATTCCTCTCCCTGCCTGGAACAATATACCTTTCTGATCAACTATCCAGGCTGTCTTGATCTCAAAATTTGTTTCACTCTGTCTTTTTGTGGGTTCTGCTGCTTTAGAATTTGTTTAGAGCCATTTTTACAGGTATTTGGAGGGGTTTGGAGAAGAGCTCAAGCAAGTCATTGCTTTTACTCTGCCATATTGGCTCCGCCCCCTATGGGTGAGTATTCTTAACAATGGATTGGGAAGTGTCCCTCCCCTCCAGAGCTTACTCTGCAAACTAATGATTCTTAATAACTAGATGCTTGCCTCGGCTTAGTTGTTTCCATCTCAAGGAAAGAATGCAGATGCTTGTGCATTCTAAAGCATTCTAAAGCCTGGTTTTCCAACCCTAGTTATGACTGCTTGACAGCATCTTTCTTTATTTCTAATTTTTTCAGCTCTTAGAGTTTATTGTAGCATTACTTATTTGGTTGTTGATGATAGTATAACTTTACTATAAGCTTCCATACCCCAATTGGTTGCAACTGAAACCAAAAACTTGGTAGTTAAAAGGCAGACCTCTTTAGGATAGTATAAGTAATTTACCTGGTTGGGTAGATGCTGACGATCCTCACTCTTTACATAACCCTTGGGCAGCATGCCCTTTTCCAAGCAGAGCATTCTCCCATTCACCAGACAATCTTGTTGTGTTTCCATGTCTTCTTGAGTCAATACTCTTCAGCTTGGTCAGATTCTACATAAGGGTTCTAGTTTGTCAAGGCTTCCAGGGGGTCTGAACCCACAGTGAGATCATCACAATTTTTAGGTCTTTGGGGTATCCTTTGTAAACATGGCACTTACAGAATATTCTTGTTAATTAAGTGGAAGAATCATTCAACCCATAAGTATTTATTAAGTGAATACTGTGTGCTAGGGACTGTGGTAGACCCTGGGAGGATAAAAGGACAAAAAATAAAACTATCCTTGCTCTTAAGGACCTTATGTTCTACCAGGGGAGATAACATGCATATGTATAAATGCACACAAAATAAATATAAGCAGGATAAATACAAAATAAATACAAGGTGGCTAAAGGGCTTCTGGGGCCCTTTAAAAATTGGCTTCATGGTTGCTGATATCTCAGTTTGGGATTTGAGGGATTTCTCGTGGTTTCCTTAACCATTTCCAATATTTCTTCTGCATTGTGACACATTTTACTTAATTTGTAGCCTAAATTTAAACTCATGCTCAGCTCAGCTCCTGATGTTGCTGAACTGGAAACTTAAGGAAATGAGATGCAGTAATTCATTTAATTAATCTGCTTCACAGTTGATCAAATCTCAGCTGCCATCCCTAAGTCTCTTTATAGTTGGATTCTCCATTAACTTTTCTTTGCTGTTCACCAATTCATTCATGCTTCTTTCAACTACACTGCCATGCTGGGAAAACTTTTCACAGCTAATGGAGGTATCTCAGACATTATAGAGTTTACAGAGAGGTGAATTCTGGGGGGACAAAGAGCCAGAAATCCAAAGTCAGCTTCAAAAGCTACAGCTCTCAGACCCTGTACAAGCAGTGGTAGAATATGGAGGAACAATGAAGAGACTGAAACTGTGTGTCCCTAAAGACTATGGAAAAAAGGGAATGGTAGCACCCACTGAGACTGCTATGATTGAATGCTGGAAATGGTGGGAAATAGGAGTGGTAACCACAGGGGAATGAAGGAAATAATAGTGGCAACAGACCATGGCAGGGTCTAAATCCATTGCTTCCATTTCTTCATTGAAACCTCCCTCCGGCCATGTGAGATTTAGCTTTCCACCTCACCATTTTACTAGAACTTTGGCTAAGTTAAAAAAAAAAAAAAAAACTTCCTCTTGGCCAAATCTGCCAGCTTCTTCATTGTTGTCCCTGTAGAGTCTAGAACCAGGGGTGGGGAACCTGAGGCCTCAAGATCACATATGACCCTCTAGGTCCTCAAGTGCAGACCTTTAACTGAATCCAAACTTCACAAAACAAATCCCCTTAATAAAAGGATTTATTTCTGTAAACTTGGACTCAGTCAAAAGGTGGCACTCAAGGACCTAGAAGGCCACATGTGGCCTCAAGGCCACAGGTTCCACACTCCTGGGACCCATTCAACACTGCAGATTACCCTCTTCTCTGTAGTTCTCTTTCCATATTGCTTCAAAGACCCTTGGGTTCTCTTCATATCTCTGATGATCTGATAAGAGCACATTGATAGCCATGGTTTCAACCACTACCTGTATGAAATCTATTTTTCATTTGAATTATTTTCATTACATTTCTTCTACTCTACTCTTTACTACCTAGAAACTCTCTCCTTCCTCGGTTTTTGTGACAATCTTCTCTGCTGATTCTTTTCCTACCTGTCAGATCTGTCCTTCTCGGTTTTCTTAGTGGGATCATCATCCATATCCCTATACTCTAAGACTGACATAAGCAATCTTTTTGTCTCCCTATATATTCCCCCTCTTAGTTATCTCATCAGTTCCTATTAATTCAATTGTCACATCTATGCATATGATTCCCAGATCTTCATAGCCAGTCCTCATCTCTTTCCTGAGCTATTTCAACTGCCTGCTATTCATCCTTACCTAGATATTCCATAGGCATTACAAACTCAATGTGCCCAAAACAGAACTCATCTTTTCCCTTAAATCCACACTTCCTACTAATTTCCTTATTTCTATTGAGTGCACCACCATTCTTTTTGTCACCCAGGTTCACAACCTGACAATCACCTCCAACTTTTCACCCTCACTCACCTCCCATATCCAGCATGCTGTTTGTTGTTCAGTTGTTTCAGACTCTTCATGACTGGAGTGGTTTGCCATTTCTTTCTCTGGCTTATTTTACAGATAATAACTGAGGCAAACAGGATTAAGTGACTTGCTGAGGGTCACCCAGCTACTAAGTGTCTGAGGCCAGATTTGAACTCACAAAGATGAGAAGACTCCAAGCTCTGAACTCTATCCACTGTATCATCTAATTGCCCACATATCCAGCTACAAATTTTAATAGAGTATACCTCCTCAACATCTCTCACATTTGCTCTCTTCTCTCAATTCATAGTACAACTCCCTAGTCCAACCTTTCATCACTTCTCATGTGGACTATTAGAATAGCTTACTAACTATTTCTCCTGAATCTAGTCTGTCAATTTTCTTATCCATCCTCCACACACCTTCCAAATTGACATTCCTAAAGTCCTGGTCTGACCATGGTGCTTCCCCATTCAAGAAGCTTCAGTGGTTCCCTGTTGTTTGGCTTCACACAGTCTTATTCTCATGTCTGGGAATGTTCTCCCTCTTCATTTTCTTCTCTTGGAATACTCAGTTTCTTTTAATAGTCAGTTCAAGTTCCACCTTTTTGTAGAAGCCTTTCCTGATTTTCTAAGTATTAATTCCCCCTTTCCTAAATCACTATGTATTTATTTGGGATATGTCTTGCATTTGCTTATTTATAAATGTGTTATTAATATTCCTGGAGCCAGTACTTTGTAGGCAGGGACTGTATCATTTTTCAATTTGCATCTCCAACACATACTACTTGTAGGTATTTAATAAACAATTGTTGATTAATTGCTTGACTCCTTCAAAAATCAACCCCTAAACAAAACAAATTCATATCCATCTTACAAATCTTGGTTCCCATGATTCTCTGTTCTCCCCAGTCAGAAGTAGACTTTTTCCTCCTCTGAATTTCCATAAGACTATGTACTATCTCATTGAACTTTGACGCCATAATTCATAGTTATTTGCATAAATTTCTTATCTCACTTATGCTATGTGTTCCAGGAGGACAAGGACCTTGGGAAAGTCACAGGTCTCAGTTTCCTCATTAGTAAAATGAAAGGTTTGAACTAAATGGCCTCTAAGGTCTTTATTAGCTATAAATCTATGATCCTATGATCCTGACAGTCAGAGTTGAGAGAAAAGTTTGGGTGCAGGTCCCCAAGGCATTGTCTTATCCTAGGGTAAGCCTTCATTTAGGAGTTATGAGTAGAGTGAAAATTAGTATGGTACTCTGGGACAGGTCCACACCTGAATCCTTGTTCCTTACCCCAAAGGATATGCAGTTAAAGAAAAAGATTTTGTGTGCTCTTGGACCTAACGTATTCCAGTAAACACTAAGGAAAGAACCCTCAGAAATGTTGTGTATCTCTGAATAATACGGTTCTGAATCTTTAGTAGTTCTTTTTGGGAAAAGAGAGCAAACAAAGGAGGAAAAAAAACAAGTGAACTCTGCTTGAAAAGTATTTCAATGTGAATGAGGCTCTAATAAACATATGGAAAATGGAGCTCAGCATCATGCTTCTCAAACTTCACATTGCTATCAATGAATGGCGCTTATTATTGGTTAGATAATTAACAACTAGCTCTCTTCATATATATATATGCATAATATACTTTCAAATTTAATATTCATTGTTAACCTTTTCCTATCAATTTCTTAAGTCTAAAAAATCAGCAAAACAATAAATCAAGTTCTGATTTGTAGTGTTTGCTCATTTCCAAGGTATAAATGCTCACACTGAAAATTTATCAATTAGTTTTCTTGAGTCCCAGCTGACTCCAGAACAACCCTGCTTATATCTTCCTGACCTCTCATATTCTTGTCTTTGGAACCACTTTCTATTTCTCTTTTCCTGACCTTCTAATTCCAAACCATTGGCAAATTCTGGCATTTCTTGTTCCTTTCAAATCTGCTTCTTTTTTCCCCACAGTCACAACCCTTATTTAGTTCTCAAAATGACCTTCTTGTCTTCCTCTTTCAAACTTTTCCCTCAAGAGGATTCCCATCTCCAAATCTCCCTACCTTATAGGCCAAATTGCATTGTAATGGACACTGCCACAGTAAAAAATTCCTTTAAAAATCAATTTCTAAGTCTCAGGGAAAATAACCCTGTGTTGTTGTTGTTGTTGTTTTTTACAAAAAGAGGTCCTTTTGAAGTAACCTAAGCCCTTTCCTCTAGGCTCAGATCCAGAGTTTCATCAGAAGAAATGCTTACTTTTTTATTTTACAAACTTTACTTTTGTAATGTTTTCTGGATAGTCAGAATCAAAGCTTCTGTAAAGGAAGGAAGGTTCTATCTACAGCTGAGAGCTGGTGAGGCTGATGAATTAGTTGAACTGATCTTAGAGTTACTAAGTCTCCCTGCCTAGACTTTGAAAAGTTGCTTTTGACAAAAGTTCTGTCACCTTGGCATAGCAAAATCTATCTTAACTGCACCCTTGTGCAGTCAATTTGTAGTCAGAATCCTCCACTGACTAGAACCAAGGCAGCTGTCAATAGAAAACTGCCACATTTCCTCATTTGTTCATTCACTCAATCATTCATCTATAAAGCATGTATTACGTGCTTGCTCTTTGTCAGACATGGTAACAGGTGCTAGGGGTACAAAGACCAAAAATGAAAATGCTCTCTGCCATCAAAGAGCTCATATTCTACTGTAAGAAAAACAATATGTGGACAGAGAAGTAAATACGAATTATATACTAAGTAATTTATGCTGGGGTGGGGGGTAGAAACCCTCGTAACTGGCTGGATCAGGAAAGACTTCATGTAAGAGATAAAATTTGAACTGAGCCTTGAAGATACCTTGGAACCCCAAGAAGCAGAGTTGAAGAGAAAGAGCATTCCAGGTATAGGGGACAGCCAGTGCTAAGATACAGAGTTAGGAAATGGAATGTCATATGGAAAAGACCAAATATGATAGTTTGGCTGAAATATAGAGTGCATGAGGTGGAGTAATGGGAAATTGGCCTGGAGAAAAAAATGTTAGAAACAGATTGTGAACTACTAGAGGCTTTTAAATTTTATCATAGAGGCAATGGAGAGCAACTGAAATTTTTTTAACTGAGAAGTGGCATGATCAGTTCTTCCTAGTGGTCTGAAAAACTACTAGGGATGTTCCCAAGTACTTGACTTTTGGCTATCTTACCATAGAGAAAAGAAGGAAAAGGGGAGGGAAGAAGAGTCAGTCCCTCCTGTCAGCCCAGCACTTGGTTATGATAAGAATGAGATGACAATGGGGGAGGGGGAAGGAAGAGATGGAAAGAAAGAGCAAATGAGCCTAGCAGTCTATGAGGGTACAGAAAAGGACCTCTGACTCTTTCCCAAAAGACTTGGATTTGGCAAAACCCAAAATATCCTTTGCCAAGAACTTTTCCCCCTTAAGTTTTTAAACCCATGTGAATTTCAAAGGAAATTTAGTCCGTATGTTTCTGATTCATTTACACTTAACTCATCACAATGTTGTTGTGAAATAGCCATTTGATGTCCAAGAAACCCTTAGAAGTCTTTTTTTAAGTCTTTTTTTTCTGCTTGCCAATACTAAATAGAACTCTAACCCAGAAACACACTGTTAGCTCTCAATGAAGAGGCTGACAGTGCACTCTAGTCTTGATAAAACATTCTTGTCAGCAAGTAGACACTTTAAACCCATGAGGGACAAGGAATCCCTAATGCTCCTGAAGCTTCTTTCAATTAAGGGCTTCCTTTCTTTTACTAAATCTCAAACTAGATCAGAAGCAGAAATGTTGAAATATATAGAGGGAAAAATGAGAATTTGCACTCTGTTTGGCTATACTTGAAGCAGAAAATACCCAAAAAAGCAGCTGTGTTCCAAATCCTCATGTTACAGACTCAAAAATTTTAGGCCAGTTTCAAAAGACTCAGAAGAGCACTTGGAATGTTGGTACCATTAACCCACTGATATCTTTGGCTTCAACTAAAGAACTCCAGAATCATAGAACCTGGAAGCTAAAAGGGTCTTCAGATATGATCTAGTCCAACCTTCTACAAGATGCATGAACCCACTAAACTGCTTTTATTTATTATGTGATAGGACTTGTTTTAGGAATCAGGGAAGTATAGAAGAAGTGGGTATTAGTGATGCCAAAAAAGAAAAGAAAGAAGAGAGCATTAATGAAAACACTGTAAAAATATACAGAAGAGAACATAAGTACAAAAGGGGATATAGACAAGTGGGGCAATGTTGTTATTAATGTGCTAAACTTAATATGTACTTTTAAAAATTCCATACATAATAGGTACCCAGACTTTCATATGTAAGCCTCTTTTCTGTTCTTTGAATATGTAAATTTCATGTTTGTTGATATTTAAAAATTTATAATAAAAAAGAAATGCAAATAGATTTGTATTGATGCTTTATATTTTTACATTGCCTAGATTCTTATCCTATCCTCTACCCCATCTTTTCAGTCATCTCTTATCAGAAAGATTTTGTTTAAAAAAAATGAAGGAAGGAAGGAAGGGAAAAAAAAGTAAAAAATAAAAACATTCAGCAAAACTGATCAATATATTTGAAGAAGTCTGATGTCATATGAAATGATTCATACCCATGTATCTAGAGCTCTACACAGGATGGGTGGTGGGGTGGAAAAGGAAGAGGTAACTTCTTATATCTCTTTTGTGGGACAAAGTTTTTTTTTTTAAGTTGTTTTGCAATATTCAGTTTTGATCATTTTATGGTTGTTCTTTCCATTTAATTGTTGTAGTTATTGTGTGTGTCATTTTCCTGGCTCTGCTTATTTCACTTTGCATCAGTTCATGTAAGTCTTTCCATGCTTCTCTGTCTTTATCATGTTTGTCATTTCGTATAACACAGTAATATTCTATTGCATCTACCCACTACACTTTGCTTAACCATTCCTCAAACAGTGAGTCTTTTTTTCAAGTTATTTGCTATCCAAGGGTGGGGGGAAGTGCTGCTATAAAGATTTTGCTTATACATGATCTTATTTTTGTCATATATACATATATAAATGTATACACACATATGTGTATATATGTTTATGTGTGTATATACATACATACATATACATACATATATGTATATATGTATATATTCTACAAAATCATAGATGGTCATTATCCAACGTGTACTAGAAAGACCCCAGTACCTCACAGGGAATGTCCTCTTGAGCAAGCCCATTCTATTCCTGAACTGATTGAGTTAGAAATTTCTTCCTTATATGAACCTGAAATATAGCTTCTTATAACTTCACCTATAGTTTCACCTAGTTCTGAAGTTGTATGTAATAAATTTGAGGTAGTGCAGAATGAGTATAGCCCTGGAATCAACAGACCTAAATTTAATAAGCCACTAAATTTTTGTGAACTCCCTCTAACACTCTCCTTCCTCATCTTTGCCTCAACTTCTCTGGCTTCCTTCAAGACTCAGGTTAAATGCCACCTTCTGCAGGAGGTCTCCTCCCCACCTTCACCTCCTCCCATACTACTACTGCCTTCCCTCTGAGATTATCTCCTATGTACAAGTATGTACATACTTAGTTGGTTACGTGTTCGTCACCCCCATTTGGTCATGAACTCCTTACAGATGGGGATTGTCTTAGCCTTTCTTTGTCTCTTCACTACTTAGCACAGTACCTGGCACATAGTAAGCCCTTTCTAAATGATTGTCAACTGATTGATTGGCTTCACTGTCTTCCTCTGAAAGGAGAGAGTTGGACTAGATGAACACTTAGGCTCCTTCCATCTCTATATCTATAATTCCACAAAGTCTATGTGTCCTACCCCCAACCCGGGGGGATCTTCAGATCTTTGAAGAGGACTATCACCTTTCCACTAAATCTTCCCTTCTTCAGGCTAAATCATTAACACAGAGGAATTGAATTGTTCCTGTTTGGAGGCTCAAATCCAGATGTTGCTGATATGTACTTTCCCCCTAAGTAATAAGCAAAATAATCCTAATTCAAGCCAAATCTATTTGAAAAAAATCAGAATTTTGATCAATACAGTACTCAATCATGACTTCCAAAGACTGGTTATAAAACCTTTTCCCACCCCTTGTTAGAGAAGTTTCGGAGTAGAGGTGCAGAATGGAACAAATATTTTCAGATATGGCCAATGTGATGATGTGTTTTGATCAAGGATATTTATTTGTTATATGGGAGGTCCTTGCAGGGGCCGGGGGTGGGGGGTGTGATAGTGGGAAATTATAGTAATATAAAAAAGAGTATTAATAAAATATTTTTTAAAAATACAAATCCCAAATAATGCAGCTCTAATGTTGGTGTGGTTTTTTTATGATGTCAATTTTGATGCCAACTATTCAAAAGTGGGAGGAAGGAGTAAGAACAAGTCTTTCTGTATTTGTCCAAAGGACCTGTGCACAAGCATGCATTACAAAACTTGAGCAGCACTGGCCACATAGAAGGGAATTGTGATGGCACATGATGTGTTCTTCTTGGCTTCTCTATGGGTTCTTTGGGGGTATTTAATCCTGTTTGTATGTGCTATTTCAACAACTCCATCTTCCTGCCAGTACGTTTCATCAGAGCAAAGAATCCTCAGATCATAAGAGACCCAGACTAAGGCAAAGCAGTGAGATAAATCACTTCCAAACAGTCCCTCCTTCACCTCTTTATTCCCCACCCTGCTCTTTTTCTCTTTCCTCACAGTTTCTCTTTCCTTTAGCATTTTTTACCCAATATTTGCATTTAATCATTTGAGAAAATATCCTCCATAGAAACCTAAGAGTTCTTTAAAACACCCCTCCATGAATCCAAACAGAACTTGAACCATTTCAAACAACTCCCTCCTGGCTCTGCAAAGTTACCATACTTTCTCTTCATTTTAAATTATGCAAGCAATTAGACATTTTGAAAGCTGCATACATCAAGCAAAACAAATCAGGTTTTAATTATTTTAAAACATTTATAATTCCTGCTTTCAGAGTCAGCCCCCTCCCCTTGGGTATGTAAAGTCCTAGCAAGGCTATGATATCTTCCTGGGTCGACCTTAACTTTTACTTTTATTAAATTGAGTAACTATGAGACCTGATAACCAAAAATTAGGCACCAGTGGGTAAGTAGTGAGTACCTGCTTCAAGAGGATAGGTTTAAGAGATGCCATAAAATTAAATGCATCATTAGTGGGTCTATAACTCACTCCACGTTTTTATTTAAATACCAAATAATCTTCTGATTATTATGCATAGTTTTCAGTAACTGTAACAAAAACATGATGTCGAATTCAAGCTGAGAGCTCTGTAGCTAGGTTTCCTTGTTTATATTAACAGCTATAAACACAGTCTAACACAGGCTTGCTTTGAAAGCAAATTTTCTATTGTTTCCTGCATTCATCATGTTGTGAAAGCTGTAATTGCACATTTTTCCCTCACATTCTATTTTCTCTCCTGTACCAAGGCCTAACTTTTTCAAATCCTGCTTTATATTTTACCCACATCAATTCCAATGTGGATCAACTCAGTCAGCCCAACCACATAGAGACAAATCAAATCCAACCAATAAATAGAAAATCACCCTGAGGGGTGACTGTAAAGGAGGGAAAGTAAGTAATTTGAAGGGAAAGTTAGAGAGTGCTTGGCATATTTTTTGTTTGTTTTTTTGTTTTTGTTTTGTTTTGTTTTCAGGGAGAATCAAAGCCATAACTAGCAATTTTTTGCTTAGGGTAAGTGCTCAGGCTGGTGAGAAAGGGGAAATAACCAGAGTCAAGAGGTGTAGCAGCTGGGAAAGGTAGAACGTCCCAAAATGATACTGTCAGCATCCTCTAAATTTTCCTCCCTAAGGCAAGATTCTGGTGGCCCCACCCTACTTATGAGTCTGAAGGGAATGCTCAAGTTCCCAAAATATCTAAGAAGAAAAGTTAAAAGTTAGTGAAAGAAAAAAAATCAGATCTTTGAATAGGAAAAGGGAATTAATAGAAATGATTGGAAGAAGACTGAAAGTAGTCACTAGTAAATGGTAGAGGGGAAAAAAAGATAGAGAAGACAAAAGTGGATAATGGATGGGGTAACAGATAGAAAAAAAAAGACCAAAAAGACTTGGAGGAAAGTCCCTGCCTGTGTAACAAAACAAACCCAAGAAGAAAGGATGGAAAAGTGGAGGGTTATGAGTGAAGGACAATTTAAAAAATACTAAACAGAAACAGGCTAGAAGACAATAATGTGAATATGGAGAATGAAAAATAAAAGTCAAAGGGCAATTGTGCCCATGTAGAAATTTTAATTCAGACACAGAAACAACCAAATGCACATTTTTCTTAACCAATTTCTGCTTTGCATTATGAAATTATTTAAAAAACAAAACCAAAGCCCTATAAAACCTGCTGGCCACCTAAAAGCAGATGGTGTCACTCCACCCTGGGTATGCTCAAATGGGTGGGGAACTTAGTACCAGAGCACAGATACAGTTATTGTTATGCTTTCAGGAAGAGTGCCCCCAGAAAAAACAATCATGTATCCTACAGTGTTCAGAGCTCTTCAAGCCATCACTTGAAATGAAGAATAGGGGGAGGGAGTGGGAGGAATGGAAGGAGAAGGAGAGGAAGAGAGAGGAAGGAAAGAAGGGAGGAGGAGGAGAAAGAGAAACAGAGAAGGGGTGGGAAAAGCAGAAAACAAAATCAACCATCGTATTAACCCATTATTGATGGTTTATGCAATATTACACACACACACACACACACACACACACACACACACACACACACACCCCTCTGCAAAGAAGAGGAGATATATTTCATCAACTCTTCTCTGGGGCAAAACTTGGTTATTATAATTGACAGCACTATGTTGTTTGGGGGATTCTATTACAATGTGGTAATCATTATATACTGTATATTGTTTCCCAGGTTCTATTTATTCTGCATCAGTTTTTATCAGTCTTCTCATGCTTCTCTGAATACTTCAGTGTCTTTTTTCTTATGGTAATATTCCCTTAAATTTATGTACCATGTTTTTTTGTTTTTGTTTTTGTCATTCCCCAATTGGTGGGGATCTACTTTGTTTCAAGTTCTTTGCTACTTTGTGCCATACATTTAAAAACTGGATTATATTTTGTCATGTATATATCTAACAATTCCATGTATGTCAGTATTTCCTCCTCAGTCCAGATGCTAAACTATTGGAAATTAGAATTGATCTAATGAGTGACCTCTGGAGTAGCCCGAACTTTTTCCACCTTTTTATAGATCAAGGAAGAAGTATAGAAGTGCTACCCATGAAAAGTGGTCTAGCTTCCTCTTCCTGCTCATCTGCTCAAGACTAACCATGCTCCATACTCCATGCTAAAGAGAGATTCTTAGTCTAACACAAAGAATCATTCTCAAGTGAGTCGACCTCTCTCTCAATCTTGTTTCAGGGGACTACTTAAGCAAGCTTAAAAAATAGATAGTAATGACTAAAGTGTACAGGAGGTATTATCATCACCATCATCAAAAGCATTCATGGAACCAATGTATTTTAGGACTAAATGGGAACCCTGATTATAGGCAGCTATGTGGTACATCCATAGAAAGCTGGGCCTAGAGTCAAGAAAACCTGAATTCAAATTCAATCTTGGACACTTACTAGTTGTGTGACCTAGGTAAATCACTGACCCTCTCTATTCCTCAGTTTCTTCATCTATAAAATAGGGATAATGATAGCATCTAGCTCCCAGGGTTATTGTGAAGATGAAATGTGATAACATGTAAAGCACTTCACAAACTTTAAAGCACTTATAGCTATATTAATGTTGTATATATATATATGTATATATATATATAGTGTGTATATATATGTGTGTATGTGTGTGTGTGTGTGTGTGTGTGTGTGTATCCTCCAACCTCCTTCATTTTATAGATGAAGGTAAGGAAAATGAATGAAAATGACTTGTTTGAGATCACACAACTATGAAGTAAAAGAGATAGGACTAGAACCCAGTCAGGTGGCACTGGACCTGAACTCAAGAAAACCTGAGTTCAAATCCAGCCTCAGATACTTACTAGCTATATAACCTCCAGCAAGTCATTTAACCTCTGACTCAGTTTCCTCAATTGTAAAATGGGGATAATAATAATTCCTACCTCCCAAGGTCATGAGGATCAAATGAGATAATATTTATAAAAATGCTTAGCACAGTGCCTGGCACACACTAAATACTTTTTTAAATGAGTGTTTCCTCTCTCCCCTCCCCATTCTAGTGTTCTTTTTATTAATTATACTTCCTTTAATTCATCTGTGACTTAGCAAATTAGTTCTAAGGAGTTGCTTGAGGAGCATTTGAGTTAAAATGACTTGCCCAGGATTTATAGATAAAAAATATAGCTAAAAAATAGAAAGGTAGGATTTGAACATAATTTTTCCAAATCCAAATCTAGCCTTGTCTCCTCCATTCCAAGCTCTCATTGCCACTTCATCGAGTAACTAAAATAATAATAAAAGTCTACATTTATAGTATGTAAAGGATTTTCCTCATAACCTTTCTGTGAGGTATAAGTATTATTCTCTGTTTTACAAATGAGGAACCTGAGGCCTAGAGAGGTTATGTGATTTGCTTGTCACTGAGATGCCAATGCAGTTATTCTAACTCTTAAAAGCAGTACACCGTATCACACAACTAATGGCATAAGGTACTCTGTTATGTGTTACACAGAAGGGATGATATAGTCATAGTGCCAACTTTCCAGGAGTTTATAATCTAATACTGACCATGTTGTATCAGACACATGCTACTATGTGTAGGACCAGGCCAAGATCACATAAAGACTCATTTTCATATGGTGTTGAAATCAGAGGCTCCAGAAAGATTCCAATTCCCAAATATTTCTTTCTTCTCTGTTTAATGATACCTGAAATTCTACCATCAGAGCTTTATCCCTTTAGCTGAAGGCTTTGATTCTGTTAAAAATTCAAATACCCCTGATGGCTGACAACACTTTAAATTGTCATTGATCATTTACCCCTGAGGTTGAAAAATGTTCTAGATTACATTTTAATTGAGTGGTATCTATAGAGTAAAGGACAGGGCACTTGGGGGCCTGATTTCGATAGGGGCTCCAGTGAGCTGGAAGAATGATGGCATACAAGGGGAGAGACTCGTTGCGCTGAAGATCAACTATACTTACTCTTCAATTTTACCTAGGTCTGGTCATGGAGGAATCATTCAGAGTCTGAGGATTGAGATAAATAATTATCTTACTAAATGTATATACACACACACATATATGCATATGTATATATAGTAAGATAATTACTATATATAGTGATATACACATATATAGATATATACATATATACATATACATGTACATACATATATTATATATGTATATGTATGTATGTACTTGATGATCCCTAGGTAAAAATAGTCTCCAAAGAGGTTCCTTGTGGTCTCAGAAGCCTCCTACTAAATGCACGGAGTCATTCTTTATATACTCTTTGCCCAGGTCAGGCGATGGCTAGGTTTCAGTTCAATCCATGTGGAATTGAAGTTAACTCAAGCTGCCCCAGGTCTACATCATAGCTTCCTAGCTCTCAACAGTCCAGCCTTGATCAACCTGCTTGTCCAGGGTTACAAACTTTAACTTCTCAGCACAACTCCCATGCCTTCATCCTTACAGCAAAGTGGAAAGACCCTTATCAAAATGACAAAATTAAAGAAAGAACTACATTGGGCCTGCCTGAACTGCTGCCCACCATTGTTCTTTTTCCACTCCCTGCTTACAGTACTTAAAATGCTGCCCACTGTCCAAGATGCTGCACATAAGTCCAACCCAGTTATATTATCCTTCTCTCCATTTTTTCTTCACCAGATCCTGCCAACCATGCCAATGTGAGCTACTATTATTACTTTAACTAATCTCAATAGTATAGTTACTTTAAACTTGATTAGTTTTAATTTCCATGGTATGGTAGCAAATCGATTCTTATCACTTTCATGTAGAAAATCAAATCAGGATCAGACTGGCGAATAAATATTAATACAATTAAGAAGGTCTGATTTAATTTTCCACATAAAATAATGTGAAATTTATGCCAAAATAATTCTATTAAGCATTTGGCAACGATGTCTCAATAGTCTCATATATGGAGTATATGCTCAAGTTTCTTGACTTTCTAACCCAAAGGCAATTTAGAGCTCTAATCACCACTTAGCTACTCATGTCATCTGGGTATATTTTAAAATCCTAATCCCATAACACTTACTGTCTATACCATGAATAACACTGACTTATGATGTAGTTTTCTGTTCAATTAATTGGCCAATTGAAGGCATTTATTATTATTAAATGCCTACTATATTTCAAACACCGTAACTAAGTACTGTGGACCCGAAGACAAAAACAAAGCAGTTTTTGCCTTCAAAGAGCTTAAATTCACTTTTTATCTAGTGTAAGGCTACATGTCATAGTACTAGCTAGCCAAATTATGAATAAGCGGAATTCTATTCCCTGTGATTGTTTACCTGAGAGGGTAGGGTCAGAGAGGTACTTGGTCCCTTGCTTATATTTTTTCTTGGCTCTTTTTAACTCATGTCTTTAGCTTCTGGTCATATCACTATTGCTTAGTACCTCCTCAAGACCATGAACAGGGAGTAGAGGAAGAAAATGAAAATCAAATTAACCAGTTTTGTTATAGTAGAAGATGTTCTCCAAGGTTTTGTCAGAGGAATTGTCCTAGTGTGAGGAGAGGAATATTAAAGTTAACACCATTCCTGTCTTCATGAAATGTTGACAGGTGAATGATTAAAAATTGAACAAAAATAATAGATGACATTAAAATAGGGCTTTAAATAAAAGATCTCACTTGAAGCTCACAATAACACTGGGAGGGAAGTACAATAATTATCCCTTTCCTGAAAAAGGGTATTTACCAAAGCGGTATGGTAAGAACAATTAGTATAATTGAGATTACAAAGGGGAACCTGGAAGTAATATACAAACCAATCCAAAGATCAAAGGAACATAATTTGGCAAATTGCATCATATATTAACCAAAATTCACATCCTAGTAATATGTGTTGAATCAGGATAAATCATCCAGGCACTGATTGTCAAAGTTCTGGTCCTATGATATGTGAATTCCAGACAAAATCCAGACCTCCATAGCTCCAGATCTGCAGAACATCAAAAAAGTGCAGATAATTTTGAGATGATGACTTTGAAGTTTTACTGATAACTTTGAGATGATTGGGATTTGTTAATGAACTAATCCCAAGGTGGCACAGATAGGTGTTGGTCTATCCTGCTCCCTCCAAAAATAAAATAAAATAATGAGACCTTAAACTCCTGCCCTCCAAGCAATCTTCCATCTCCTAAGGGTCCATGCTGCTTGAATGTCCCAACTCCAATCCACGGTTATATAAGTGACTCATCCCTCCTCTATCCTCTTTCTCAGACTGCCTGCCTCCCTTCACCGTCCCATTTCCCCCATCCCTGCATTGTCTGTCTCTGTATCCCCACTTCCCTTTACTTGTCTTTGTGTTTCCTTTGTGGTTTACCCTTACACTAGTGGTGGCTATCAAAGTATGACAGCTGCCCCATTTCCCACTGCCAATCATGGTCTTTCCCAGTAAGTACTTAAAGAATGAAGTGTGCTTGTCCTTATTTCATAATTTTATGTTAATTAGCAATTCACAGCTCCTGCTTATTGGAATTCCTTTTCTCCCACCTGCATGGTGTGCAAGAATTTTCCATTAAGCATAATAAATCCTTGCATAGTATATCCTTGATTCCCAATGCAAACATTGCCATCACACCATTCAGGCATGAAGCCAGGATACTGATGGGAAGATGGGAATTTGAACATCTGCTAGACCCTCAAAAATTTAAAGCTTAAAAGGTCCTCCTTGGTCCAACAGGTATATGAGGAGAAGGAGATCCACCCCAAGGCTAGGAAGTGTCTAAGGTTGAATTTGAACTCAATTCATTCTGACTTCAGGCCCGTGATTTATATGCTATGCCACTTAGATGGTTAGGGAAGTTGCACTTTAAATACTGTGTTTTTTTGTTTTGTTTTGTTTTGGTTTTTTTTTGCTTTTTGGTGAAGCAGTTAGGGTTAAGTGACTTGCCCAGGGTCACACAGCTAGTACCTGTCAAATGTCTGAGTCTGGATTCAAACTCAGGTCCTCCTGACTCCAAGGCCGGAGCTCTATCTACTGTGCCACTTAGCGGCCCCTTTTAAATACTATTTTTAATACGATAATCCAAGACAATCCCAAAAGACTAATGATGAAGCATACCATTCACCTCCAAAGAAAGGACTACATAAATAAATCAACAAGCATTTATTAGCTGCTGACTACGTGCAGGGCCATTGTGCTAGGTGGTACATAGGTGACACAGAGACCTGGGGAATCTTTCCTGATCCACACAGTTGCTGTTGTTTTCTACAATAACCTTAATTTATTTTGTGTGCATTTTGTTATAATTATGCACGTATGTGTTGTTGTCTTCCCCAATAAAATGTAATCTTCTTAAGGGTAGGGACTATTTAATCTTTGGTTTTGTATCCCTATGCCTGGCACAAAGTAGGAGCTTAATAAATGTTTGTTGGTTGATTGGAATAGAATGGAATGAAGAAATAAAGATGAGTCAATGAATTCAATTAAAAAAAATTTAAGAACTTAAAATGTGGCAGGAATTGAACAAGAGATTGGAGATAAAACAATGGCAAATGACACAGAGCCTTTCCTCATGGAGCTTAAAGTATCATTTAGGGTATTGGGAAGGAGTCTAGTTATAAGTCTGCAGTAGGATTCTAGGTAGAGACAGGAACAAGGAAAAGATCTAGACCAGGGATTCTTAACCTGTGGTCCATGAACTTGTTTTGGGGGGAAAATTATAACTACTTTAGAATAATTTATTTCCTTTTAAATCCTAAGGAAATAAATTATTCTGAAGTAGTTATAATTTTTTTTAAGCATTTGAAAACATTATCATGAGAAGGGGTCCACAGACTTCAAAGACTACCAAAAGAGTCCATGATACACACAAAAAAGATTAAGAATCCATGATCTAGATAAACTGTTCTAGGAAAATTGGAAGTCAAGCAAGATCACTTTCAGCTGGGAGGTAGGGGTCAGGGAAGGTTTCATAGAGATGCTCTTCTCTTCATGGCTGCAGAACCATTCAGTACTCAGAGCTGCCTTTGAAGCCTGAAGAAATGAACAAAAAGACTTTCAGGAAACAGGAAGCTGATGAACAAAGGCAAGTGCAGTATTTGAAGTAGGATTAGTACCAAAGGTTATTTTTCTTAATTGAGGGCTGATGGATCTCAGATTGAGCCAGGATTGGGCTGAACCCAGGTTAAGCAAAATACTCTGTTTTCTTTGGGACTTTTCTTCCTATGAATATCCATTTTCTCCTAGTTTAAATGGGACTATCATTTCAGATTTGTTTGATGCTCCCAACTCAATAATTTTTTTGTGGTAATAAAAAATAATTTGTTTATAACTGCTCTCAAAGGGTTTCTTTTCCAAATGTGGTAATTTCTTGCCTTTGGACCAGAGCCCACATTGTATTTCCCTGCTCAGGATATCCCATGGGTTACATCTGGACTGTTTGATTCTCTGGACAATCTGCATCTACTTTAGGTCGAGTTAGTCCATAGTTAAAGCCCTGCTGTGTCAGGAAGGGAGGGAGTAAAAGAGGGCCTGGTGAAAGAGTGGGGCACCAGGGATAGCTAGGCAACTCGGGCTCATTCAGTTCTGACCCTCCACCCAAAAACAACCAGCCTCTGACCTCAATTCACATAGTTTCCAATCACACCTCTCACAATTAGCTGAGCAATTAGTAGTCACACTTTTCCCCTTGGAGAATAAAGGGGAAAGAAAGGTAAAAGGTGATACTCATGCAGCAGAAAGGCCAGGGGAAAGCCCTCTAGCTCCTATAGTATGTACTCTGTCCAGTTTGTCAGATATTTCTAAGCCTTAGGTTCTTAGATTTATTTTCTAAAGCTTTTGTTTGTAATCTCAGCATTTTATAAGCTCATTGAGGATTTTAATGCCATTCCTGAAGAGCTACTGTGAACAAGCACCAGACACAAATGATATTTGTAGCTGGAGCAGAGTAGACCCAAGACAGAGATGTAAGAGACCTGTGTTCAAGTCCTGATTCTGGTACTTACTGTGTGACCTCAGGGCAATCACTTTTCTCTGGACTACTGCTTCCTCCTCATCTGTAAAACTAGAGCATTGGTTGGACTATTTGGTCTCTAAAGTTCTTTCCAGTTTTGATATTCTATGACTCTTTGAATCTACATAGAATAAAAATTGCAGGAGACCTCAAAAACAATGAGGAAATGCATGGTGAGCATAACTGACTTTGCACCTTACTACCAAAACAGCTTGTGTACAACAAATTGCATAAAAGTTTTCACACAGGAAATGTACAAATGGAAATGGAGGTGGGATGATCTGATCATGTATAGGAAAGTTTAATACATGGAGAGCTCAAATGCTATATTGGTATCCACAAAATGTTAAAATGCCTAGAAGGTTTCCTACACATTGAGTTGCTCTTCTTTGCAATCGAAAGCTACATTAAAAAAGGCATAGTGTCTAAGACTAGGACTGTCACTAAGGTCATAGTACTGCTCTTCTAGACCACAATCAGATCAAATATAGAGTATTTTGTTGAGTTCTATGCACATTTCAAGAATGAGACTGATAACCTGGGGAGCATCTTTAAGGAGGCAACTAATATGGTAAACAACCTTGAGATCACACACTATCATATTGATTTAAGGAATTGGAAATATTTAACTTGGAAAAAAGAAGACTTAGGTAAAGATACAGGATTACAGATCTGATGTTGGAACAGATCTTAAAAACCATATAGTCCAACATCCTTATTTTTACAGATGAGGAACATGAAGCCCAAAGAAGTTAAAAGATTTGCCTAAGGACTCATTAAGGGTAAGTGGTAGAGCTGGAATTTGAACTCAGGCCCTGATTCTTTCCATAACACCAGGCTGTGAGTATTAGAAGGGCTAACACTTGAAAGAGAGATTAAACTTGCTTGGTTTCAAAAGATAAAATTAATTGCAATTAGTAGAAATCACAAAAAAAGGTAAATTCAGGGCTTGATGTCAGGAAAGATTTCCTACTAATTAAAACTATCCCAAAGTGGGATGGGCTGCCTTGGGAAGCAATAGTTTCCCCTTCACTGAAGGTCTTCAGGTAAAGACTATCCAGTCTTCAAGTCAGGACAATCCATACCACTTCTTGGGCATGTTACACAAGACATTTTTTTCTGTTCTTTTTTTAATATTAATTAATTTTGATTTATTAACAATTACTTCCATGAGCTTTTGAGTTCTAAATTTTTCTCCCCCTCCCTCCCCACTTCCCTCCCCAAGACAGCACGCAATCTGACATAGGCTATACATATAGATTTCTATTAAACATAATTTCACATTAGTGATGTTGTAAGTAAAAATTAGAACCCATAGGAGGAACCACCAGAAAGAGGAAACAAAAGACAACTGAAGAAAAAAAAATAGCAAATAGTATGCTTCGATCTGCATTCTAACTCCATAGTTCTTTCTTTGGATGTGGATAGCATTTTCCATCATAAGACTTTTGGAGATGTCTTAGGTCCTTGCATTGCTGAGAAGGGCTAAGTCCATCAATATTAGTACCTAACTGATTATGTTATTCCCTTCTTGAGCCAAATCTGATGACAGTAAGGTTCAAACAATGCTCATCTCCCTCCCTTCTTTCCCTCTGCTGTAATAGGTTTTTGTTCTTTTTCCTGTAATATAATTTACCCTCCTTTCCTTTTCTCTCAGTATATTTTCTTAGTTAGATCAGATTAATCCACTTACTTGGATTCATTTAACCCACTTGATTGGATTTTTTTTATCATTACATCAAAGTCAACTTATACCCAACCCCCTTTATGTATACTGCTTTAACATGGTGTAAGAACAATACAGTTCTCAAGGGTTACAAGTGTAATCTTCCCTTGTAGGGTTGTAAACAGATTGCCCTTATTAATAACATGTTGTTTCTTTCTGTCCTGTTTACCTTATTATGTCTCTTTTGAGTCTTGTATTTGAAGATCAAATTTTCTGTTGAGCTCTGGTCTTTTTTATCAAAAGTTTTGGAAGTCTCCTGTTTAGTTGAATATCCATCTCCATCCTTGAAAGATCATGCTCATTTTCACTGGGTACTTGATCCTTGGTTGTAGTCCGTGCCCCTTTGCCTTACGGAATATCATATTTCATGCCCTATGGTCTTTTAATGTAGAAGCTGCAAGGTCCTACACAGGACATTCTTATCAGGTGTGGTTGAGCTAGATGACTCTGAAGTCCCTTCCAACTCTGAGAATCTATGATTATGCTAAGATGTAGACAAGAAATGCAGAAGATGAGAAGTCAAAGATGGGATATTATCCTTGTGAAAGAAGCACTCACATTAGTGAGATCATGACTATATCCATGGAAATATTAACTTTTATATGCTAAATTAATTATCAAGAATGGGAGAAAGCATGGCCCAGGGGTATTCTGCTCTTGCCAGACCATTTCTGGGATACTGCCTTCACACTTTGTAAGGCATGGTGAAGCATGTTTGAGGTGGTGAGGGGACTTAAAAACATGCCTCAGGAGACTTGATTAAGGGAACTAGTGATGATTAGCCCTAAGAGTCTTAGAGGAAATGATGATGATTTTAGACTTGTATCAACCCCAGAGAGCAGAACTAAAAGCAATGAGAATAAAATTCAGAAGGATAGACTTCTACTGGATATAAGATGGGGGAAAAAAAACTTCATAATCATCAGAGCTGTCTAAAGGCTGAATGTTACCCTAGGATTGAGTGTATTCCTGCTATTGGAAGCTTTCAAGAAAAAGAAAGAGGATCACTTCTCTGGGATATTATCAAGATTTATGTCTAGGTGATTGGACTAAATGATCTCTGGGTTCCTTCAATTTGTCATATCCTATGATTTCATGAGTGGATGAGATTCTGCAAGAGAAGATCAAAGACGAAGTTTAAAAAAAAAAAAACACTGGCCCATGTTATATGCCTGAATTTGGGGGTTAAAAGAATGAAGTTAATTTAATAAAGGAAATTAAGAAGTGGCGAGAGGTAGAAGATAGAAAGAGAAGCAGGAGAGTATAATGTCATAGGAAGAAGAGAGTTCTGAGCAGGATAGATTGGAGTCACTGAGTAACATGAAATATAAGAAGAGTAAGAATTGAACATAGACCATTGGGTTAGATTAATGGAAAGTATGAGTTCAGTAGAGTATGGTGGGCAGGATCCTGATTGCAGTGAGTTAAGGCAAAAGTGGATGGCAAGAGAATGGGGACAGTGTGGTATAGTAGAAAGTGCTGACCTATAGATAGGAGAGAACTGAATTTGAACATTGCACTTACTGGCTTTGTAATGATGGTCAAGTCACTTATTCTCTCTTTATTTCAGTTTATTTGTCCATAAAATGGGGTTAAGTATACCTGTAGGACCTACCTCCCAGAGTTCTTATGAGAATAAAATGAGAGGCAGTATATAAAGTCTTTATTACAGGGATGTTGATCAAATGGATCCAACAAATATACACTACTTTTTAAGAAATTTGTCAGGGGCAGCTAGGTGGTGCAGTGGGTAGAGCACCGGCCCTGGAGTCAGGAGGACCTTAGTTCAAATCTGACCTCAGACACAGGGCAGCTATGTGACTCTGGTCAAGTCATCTAACCCCAATTACCTCACCGTAAAAAAAAGAAATTTGTTAGTAAGATGGAGAAGAGAGGGATTTTTCCCTTCTTCAAGTTGGGATGAAGCTAGGACCAAAGAGCTAGAAGAGACCTTAAAGTTCATTGAATCTATTCCCTTCATTTTACAAATGAGGAAACTAAGGACCCAGGACATGAAGTGTGGAGCGTTATCTAAGTTGGAGCTTGAAGGATGAAAGAGATTTGGAAAATAAAAGAGGAAGAGTGGGGCATTCAGGGAGGGAGCAGCAGAATTAGGAATATTATGAGAAAAGGCAGTGAGACATAACTGAGTTTAGCATCATATACACTCTACTGGTTTCATCATTACTCACTTGTCCTTGATCCCCCTCTATCCCAATAAAATCTTATGACCTCTGTGACCTTAAGTGGGTTAATTCACTTTATGTTCTCTGCACTCCTCTGGGGTTGGGTGGAGAACTGACCTTTGAGGTTTTTGTTCATCTTTGGGGTATCTCCTAATAGATTAATAGGTACTTTAGGGTCAATTATTATGTCATGTATTTCCCCTTTATTTTCTACCATAAATAATAGAATATCATAGTTTAAATGAAAAAGTTACAAGGGGAGATCAGTTAATCTTTTATAAAATCAAATGACAAAATTAATTTGAAAATGGTTGAACAAAATGTGGCACATGATGATAGTAAAATATTACTGTTCTATAAAAAATAATGAATAAAAATAATTAAGAAAAATATGAGAAGACTTATATGACCTGATGCAGAGTAAACAGAACCAGAAAAACCATATATACAATAACTACAATAATATCAATGAAATCAACAAAAATCCAAAACTAAATACTGTGTAATTATAATGACCAAGCTAAGTCCTGAAGTAGAGTTGAGAAAATGTAGCTCCCTCCTTTATTCACAGAAATGAGGGAATATAAGTGTGAAATATTGCATATACTATCAAACTTGCTTCATGTGTTAGTAGGTTTTGTTGAACTGCTTTTTTTCCTTCCATTTTTTTTCCATGATACAAGGGTTGGCTTTTGGGTAGGGAAGAAGGAGGGATATATTTAGGGGTGAAAGTGATATAAAAATCAGAGATATCAAACTTTTAAAAATGCAGGAAAATGACCTTTATTACATAGAAAAAAGCGAGACAAATTAAATGAGTGGAGTGTAATGAAAAGACGCCTGGATTTGGGGACAGAAAATCTGACTTTTAATCTGAACTCCATTACTGACCACTAAAGAAACCTTGTACCAGTCACTTCTCTTCTCTTGGCCTCAGTTTTTCATCTGTAAAATGAGACAATTGAACTAGATTATCCCTGAGATTCCTTCCAGATCTAATCTTCTAACTTTAAGACCTATGATTATATCAATTTGCTATGGACTATATTCATCACAAATTAAGCTAACTCTAGGACTGCGTGTCCTGGTACGAAAATTTAATACTTTTAAAGGATCACAACAGCCCTCCCATTCCAATAATCTTTCTTAAAAAAACACATGACATATATTTGAAAAGAATAGCAAGTTGTGCATAGTAGATTTGCAGTTTTGTGTACAATCATCTTTTTTATTGTACTGTGCTATGGAAATGCTTGTTTTATTCCATAAATTAAAATAACTTTAAAATGGCATTCATTATTTGAATTCAAGAAAATTAGGACTCAGAAAGGACATTTATTTACTGGGGAATAGTGGAATGAGCACTGAATTTGGAGTCAGAATATCTGGGTTCAAATCTTGGCTCTGCTGCTTACAACCTATGTATCTTTGGGGAAATCCCTTAACCTCTTTTGCTCATCTATAAAATGAATGGGATGGACTACATGCTTTCTAAAGTTCCTTCCAGTCTTAAATCTATGATTTGCCGCACTTGCTAAGGTGAGGAAATGTAGAGTTTCAGAGAAAATGGAATGGGAAACTGTGCTTCCATGATTGCCACAGATGTGTTCTCTATGCTGCCACCTGGTGGAAATGACTGGTAAAATCATACATCTGTAATTTCTGGGAAAGAAAAAACCTCTGACTTCATGGAGAGAGACAGAAAGAGAGACAGAGAGAGAGAGACAGAGAGACAGAGAGTAGAAAACTAAAGTAGAAAAAGTATCAGCCAGAAAGGATTCTCCAGCACAGAGGCTCCTGACAGCTGCAGACACATTCCTTGTTAGTCCACCCCGCAGGCCTTGGAGGCCAAAGAACACTCAGCATGCTGAGCCCTGGAGAAAACTTGGAGGCGGCTCCCGAGGCCTTGCAGGTGCAACCCTGACCCTTATGTCGCATCGTCTTTGCTGTGGTTTCAGGCCTGGCAGCAGAGCTCTCTTTCTCCTGAATCTCTGCTTTGTTAGGAGGCAATAGTCAAAGAGGCTCCTGCTTATCTACTTGGTTTGGAACTAAGCAGAGAGACAAGCCATGGTCATTCAAAATGCAAAACACACTCTGATCTTCCTCTTTGAGGCAAAAGATGTGATGAATCACTAAGATGCAACCCCTCCCTTTTTTTTTCCTTCTGGATCTGTGTATTTGAGTTTGTAAGTCATAAAAAGGGGGACAGAAGCAATTCATTCTCTGCATGAACTCAAATTAGTATGAGCAAAAGGCATAGCTGTATCTGTTGTTTTAAGAAATAACATACGATTTATAAATCAAAATCATCTTTCCCTTGAGAACAATCAAAACAGAATGAAACAGTCAAAGAACTCAACATTCAAAAAGACCTGTTGACTTTAAAGAGTCTATCCAAGAAAATAACTCCTGGATTACTGAAATAGCAATACAGCACTTTGAGATACTCAGATGAAAGACACCATCAAAGTATAGAGTGTTATTAATAACCCTTGGTGTCCAGCCATCTCTCTCCCCCTGTTCTTTCAGGCAGGCATCTGCCGAGTTCTATTTCCTTTTTTTTCTTTTCTTTTTTGTTTCATTAAATATTTCTCAGACATCTGCTCTGAAATTCTCAGAGACAACACTAAATTCTACTTAAGGATGAGTATCACATGCGAAGGGGAAAGTGTAGAGGGATTCCAGAAATCCAATGTTTCCATAAAAGGAGATTAGGGAACTGTGAGGATTGTTTCATGATAAGCATCAGACAATTGGAGTTTAAGTAGCCCATAAAGGGTTTAGAAAGAAAAGAGGAAGTAAATGTTGCATTAAAGAAAATGTGTGCAAAATTACGAGCATCTGCCAGACAAGTAATTGTTGTAAAATAGATACAGAGAAGGACAGCTAGATGGCATAGTGGATAGAGCACAAGCCCTGGAGTCAGGAGGATCTGAGTTCAAATTCAACCTCGGACACTTGATACTTACTAGCTGTATGACCCTGGGCAAGTCACTTAATCCTATCTATATGTCTCACCAAAAAGAGAGAGAGAGAGAGAGATCTAGTAGAATTTTCTAATAAGAGAATTCTGTTTCAAGGTCCATTCTCTCTAGAATAAACTCTTTTCTCCATAAGAATCTTCCATCCTCTCCTGGTCTGACTTCGCTCCTTTTCTATACTGGTCAATCATAAGACCCTGCTTTCCTTGATAAACTGACTTAATATTACTCTCTCTAATTGCAAATTATTAACAGTATTTGAAAGATTGATCCAAACCACTAATATTAAGCAAAATGTAAATTCAAACAACCCTGAAGTTTTACCTCATACTCTGAAATTGACAAAGATTATAAAAGGTGCATAGGCTATGGAAAGATAGGCTGACCAACACTGTTCATTGAGCTATTGTCGAAATGAATTTGGAATTATGCAAAAAAAAAAGTCTAAAATTCCCATACCCTTGATCTGCCTGGTAGGCAGTAGATAGAACAAAGAGGTCAGGAGAAAAAAAGTAAGATAGATAAAGATATGGAAATATAGATGTAGCTGTAGATAGATATATATAGATAGATAGATAGAAACATAGACATATCAGAATATTCATAGAAACACTTTCTGTGACTAAATAAATTCTCATACCTGAGTTTAAAGGAATATTCTTGCACCATAAGAAAATACTAGAACAATTTAGACAGAAAAGCAAAAATGTGAAGCTAAACACATTAGGATTATAATGACAAAGATTTTTCTGGGAGAAAAATTGAGAAAATATACCTCCCTTCCTTATTCATAGAATAGGCATACAAAGAGTGTGGAATATCACATATAATGTATGACATAGTTGATTTATTGATTAGTTTTGCCAAATCATTTTCGCTTTCTCCCTTTTAAAGTAAGCTATTTGTTAATAAGTGTAGCTTGCTAGATAATTAATTGGTTTGAGATACATTGGGAAATTAAAGTGAAGTAAAAACAAAAGATATCAATAAAATTAAGATACTAAAAAAGCATTATTCCTTCTTCCATAAATTAGAAAGTAGAGGAGTGGGAAAATCTATTCTCCAGAGAAAGGCAATGAGGGGGGAAAGGAAGTCCTATGACCAAGGCATAGTCCTGAAAACTCTGTGGTTGGCTTTGTGATAGGGAAAGCTTTTCACGATTTTAAGATGGAATTGGTCTATATACCATTCACTGGAGTTCACCAGACAAAACTGTCTTCATCTACATCCCTATTACAACTTGAGGCCCTGGTATAAACACTAAAGCTGCATGGGGTATAGAGAGGAGTATAAATAAATAGATCTCAAGGTGCAGTTCTTTGTAATGCAAAACTGGTATCCAGTGTGAATTTCTCTGTATGAAGACTGAAATAGGACATGAAGCCTACCAAACTTGTACTTTTCTCCTGAAACTTTCATAGTACAAAGACAAAAGAATTTTGGGGGGTTTTCAAAAGCATTGGAATGAAAGCCAGTCCCATAATAGAACAGGACTGCTAGAGTGATTACAAGCTGCAAAAAACAGGGGCTTGTTGAAAGAAAAAGAAAGGAAGGAAGGAAGGAAGGAAGGAAGGAAGGAAGGAAGGAAGGAAGGAAGGAAGGAAGGAAGGAAGGAAGGAAGGAAGAAGGAGGAAGAAAAGGGGAAAGGAAGAAAGAGAAGAGAAAGAAAGGGAAATGAATAAGAAAGGGAAGGGAATTTGGGAAGGGAGGGAATGGGAAATGAGATGGAATCTCAAGAGTTATTTTTATTCCCATTACTCTATTTATTAATGGTTTGGAGCTTTTTTTCCTATGGTTATTAATAGTCTGTATTTCTTCCTTTGAAAACTGTCTTTTCATATTCTTTGACCATTTATCCACTGGGGAATGATTCTTATTCTTGTTAATTTGAATCAGTTCTTTATATATCTAGGCTATGAGACCTTTATCATAAAAACTTGCCATAAAAATTTTCTTTCTCAGTTACCTGTTTCTCTTCTACTTTTAGCTGTATTGATTTTATTTGTACAAAATATGTATAACCAAAATTATCCATTTAATGTTTTGTGATCCTCTCAATCTTTTTTTTGTCATGAACTCTTCCTCCTACAGATGCAAAAGGTAATTTCTTCCTTGTTCTTTATGTCATCAATTTTTATATCTTAGTTATGTATCTGTTTGAAATTTGTCTTGGTGCATGATATGAATTGGCAATCAACACTTAATTTCTGCCTGACTACTCTTCCGTTATCCCAAAAGTTGTTTGTTGAATAAAGAGTTCTTATCTCACTAGCAGGAAATTTGGATTTTATTGAAGGATACACTACGACATTTGTTTGGGTCTGCGCATTGTTTCCTTAATCTGTTCCAGTGATCGATCACAACCTATGCTTTCTCATGCTGATGGCTATTGCTTTGGGATGTGTTCTGAGATCTGGTATTATGCCCTCTTCTTCCTCACATTTTTTTTTCAGCATTTCCTCTGGGCTTATTGACTTTTTGTTCCTCCAAATAAATTTCGTCATTTTTCCTAGCAATAAAAGCTAATCCTCTGCTAGTTTTATTGTTATAAAACTGAGCAAGTAAATTAATTTAGGTAGAAATGTCATTTTTGTGGTATGACCCAACCCAGGGGCAATGAATATTTTTCTAGTTATTTAAGTCTGTCTCTATTTTTATCAAGAGTATAATTCCTGGGTTAATCTTGATAGTTTCCCAAATAGTTTATATGTTATGTGGTTATTTTGAATAGAATTTCTCTTTCTATCTCTTCTTGCTGGGTTTTTAGATGAATTTGTTTTATATCCCGAAACTTTACTGAATTAACCATTTCAATTAATTTTAGTTAACTCTTTAGGGTTATTATCATTTTATTTGCAAAAAGCAATAGTTTTCTTTCACTTTTGCCTGTGCTTATTCCCCTAATTTTTCTTTAAATTTCATTGACATTTTGTTTTTACATTACAAACATTTACAGATAACCTCCATTTCAAGACATCTCTCTTGTGACCAAGTAAAACAATTTAACAAAACTAACAATACAGTGACCTTATCTGAAAGTATATGCAATAATCCAAATATGTAGATCTGTGCTGCTCTTCCCACCACTTCTCACCTCTATGTTAAGGTGAGGGAGGAAAAAACCTCAGTTTGAATATCAATATTTTTGATGGGATAGGGGTAAGGGAGTGAGGTAGTGGACATTAGCTGGTTGCGGGAAATAGGTAAAATTAAATTAAAATAGTGAGGTAAGTTTTTTTTTAAAGTTCACCCTCTCATACTCCTTCAAGCAAAACCTCAACTAGGGCTCTTCAACCAAAGGACAGAAATATGGGATTAAAGAAAAAGCTTCAACAACAAATATTAGTAAAAGAAAAAAAAGTAGATGGGGACAGGGTATGATATTAGGGAGGATCAAGACACAAACCCAGAATAATGCAAAAACACTCACAACCCAAACCTCAAGAAAATAAGAAATAAAAAAGAAAATAATTTGCTCATAGGAATAGTTTGCTGTTGTTCAGTTGTTCAGTTGTGTCCAGTTCTTTATAACCTTGTGAATCACACTGTCCATTGAGTTTTCATGGCAAAGATACTGGAGTGGTTTGCCATTTCCTTCTCCAGGGGATTAATGCAAACAGAGGTTGTGACTTGCCCAGGGTAACACAGCTAGTAATTGTCTGGGGCTAGATGTGAATTCAGGTGTTTGTGAGTCCAAGTTAAGTGCTCTATCCACTGAGCCACCTAGCTATAAGAACAATTAGAATTCTTCAAAGACATTATGCAACAGTCTTAAAAAGATTTTATTTCTGAAAATGAGAGCTATGGAGAAGAGATTTGGAAAAAGAATAAACACTTTAACAGAAGAGGTACAAAATCTTATCCTAGTGACAAATTCCCTAAAAATCAGAATATACCAAATAGAAAATAATGTCTCCAGGAGACAAGAATTATTAATAAAAATCAAAAGGTTGAGAAAACAGAGGATCATGTAATATAATTCATACTAAAAATAACAGATCTGGAAAAAAGATTAAGGAAGATAACTTAGAAATAATATGATTACCTGAAATCAATGACCAAAAGAAAGAGTTTGACTATTATATTTTGAGGAAAATTTCAAAGAAAGTTTCATAGACAAGAGGGCAATATGAAAAGCAGAAAGAATTAACTGATCACCTTTTGAAAGTAACCCCAAAATGAAAATTTCCAAGAATGCCATTACCAAAATCTAAAACTTCCAGATAAATTAAAAATATTATAAACATAAAGAATTAAAAAATCAAGGAACCACAATCAATATCACTCAATATTTAGCAGCTATCACTACAGAAGAATAAACAACACCAAATGAGATATTCCAAAAGACAAAATATAATTAGCATCTAAAACTAAGAACAACCTACCTAATAAAATTAAATATAATCTTATCATGAAAAAATAGACGTTCAGTGAAATAGAGGACTTTCAAACATTCATAATGCAAAAACTAAAGCTGAATAGGAAATTTTAAATATAAACATGAGGGTCAAGAGAAAAACAAAAAGAAATATACAAGTGAACAATCAGAAGTGACTTTATAAGGATGACCTCTCTCTAATTCTAATGAAGGTGAAAATATTTAAAAGGTACTTTTAGAATCCTAACATCACAAATGGACAGAAGGGTTATTGATTGACAAAGAAGACCCATAAATCATTTTGTTATGTGTTGAAGATGTTTTAAAAACAGGGGAGAAGTGAAAGGATGTATTAGAGGAAATAGGAGGAAATACAGGGAACTTCTTAACACACATAATTAGGGTGCACACATAAAACTGTATATAAACATGGAAGAAGATGGGGAGTGGGAAGTAACATCAGTTGAATTCCATTTTCATCTGAACTGGCCAAAGGAAGGCAGAACACTCACAATTTGGTGTAGAAATATATGCAATTCAATGGAGATACAGATAGGAATGAGATGGGGAAAGAGAGTAGAAGGGAGAGGGTAGATTCAAGAAGGGATAGTAATAAGCCAAACAAACTCCAAGCATGGAGAGGGGATAATGAAGAGAAGGTTAAAAGGAATAAAGGGGGTGACAACTTGAAATCAGCAGGGAATGAGGTGAAGAGAGAAGAAAAAGTACAAGGATAGAAATAAACAATTAGCTATCATAACTGTGAATGTGAATGGGATAAGCTCAGTAATAAAATGGAAGAGGTTAGCAGACTAGATTAGAAAGCAAAATCCAACAATACATTGTTTATAAGAAATACATTTGTGACATAAAGACTCACAGTAAGATGAATTAAGAGTTGGAGCAAAATCTGTTATGACTTAGCCAAATGTAAAAAACAATAACAACAATTAAAGGTAGCAGTTATGATTTTGGGATAAGACAATAGCAAAAATAGCAAATATAGATTACTCTAAAAGAAACAAAGACAGAAGTTACATTTTGTTGAAATATATGCAACAATTTATTTCAATACTTAACATCTGCAACAAATAGCATAGCTTCTAAATATTTAAAGGAAAAACTAAATTAATTACAAGAAGAATAGACAATACATCTATAATAGGAGAGACCTCTATTTATTCCTATCGGCCACAGAAGAACCTAATTTTAAAAAAAGAAAGAAAGAAGCTAAGGACCTTCATAAAATTTTACTAAAATTATATTATGATAGATCTTTAGTAATTATGGAGTGGAAATATAGCTGTGCTATACTTTACAAACATATTTTATACTTTGCATATACACACACACAATATTTTATTTGCACTTTTACAAAATTTATCATGTCTTTGACCTCACAAAAAAAGTGGAAAAGTAAAAATACTAAACATATCCTTTACCAATGAATGAAATGAAATGCAATGAAAAATTACATTAAATAAATGGCCACTGAAAGAAGTTTTAAAAAATCAAATCCAAATAATTTAATCCTAAAGAATTGAAGGGGTTTGTCAAAGAACAAATCATAGAAATGATAGATAATTTCATTAGACATGATGAAAACTAGATAACATATTCCCAGTTTCGGGGGGATACAACCAAAGCAGTTCTTAAGAAAAATTGTATATCTGAAAACACTTTTATTAAGAAAAAAGTCTAGATTAATAAATTAAAAATGCAATCAAAATTATTAGAAAACTAACAAATTTTAAAACTCCAATTAAAAATCAGAATAAAAATCCTAAACATCAAACAAGAGATTAACAAGATTGAAAGAAAAACTATTTAATTAATAAATAAAATTAGGAGTTGTTTTTAAAAATAAAATAGATAAATCATTGGCTAGTTTGATTTAAAAAGAAAAAAGAAGAAAACCAAATTACTCATATCAAAAATGAAAAAAAGAATTTACAAAAAGTGAATAAGCAAAGAATATCATTAGGAATATCATTTAGACTAACTATTTAGACCAACTATATATGTCAGTGAAACAAACTACATAAATGAAATAGATGAATTTGTATAAAAGTATAAAATACCCCAATTCACAGAACAATAGGGAAATTAAATAACCTAGTTTCAGAGGAAGAAAGTGAAAAAGCCATAAATGAACTTCCAAAGGCTGGGGGGGGAACTCCAGGATGAGATGGATTCTCAAGTGAATTCAATCAAGCATTTAAAGAATAATTAATTCCAATGTTATAAAAACTGTTTTAAAAAAATCAAGAGAAGAAATTCACCCAAATTCCTTCAATCACAGATATGGTCTTAATATATAAAACAAAGAGAGTCAAAAAAAAAAAGAAAGAAAGAAAGAAAAAAAAAGAAAAGAAAACCAGTATCTTTAAAGAATATCAATATAAAAATGTTAAATAAAATATTAGCAAAGAAATTAAAACAACATGTCACAAAGATTATACACAATGACCAAAAAAAATTAGAAGAGAAAAGTTAGATTTTTTTTCCAATATAATCAAGGGTGAGGGATGGCTGTCCATTATCACTGCTACTCTTTCATATAATGCTAAAAATTCTAGGTATAACAACAAGACAATACAAATATCTATAAACTATGTTTTGTAGTTTGTTTATAAAATTATTGTGTGCATTTTTGTAGGTAGATTCCCAAGTATTTTATGCTTTTGATAGTTACTTTAACTGGAATTTCTCTTCCTGCTGGTTTTTATCAGAATTGTGGAAATATTGCTGACGTGTAGGTATATTTTATATTCTATAATCTTCCAAAAGTTATTAATTGTTTCATTTGATTTTAGTTGACTCTTTAGAATTCTTTCTCCTTTTACCTATGATTATTCCCTCAATTTCTTTTCTTTGTCTTACTGCTACATCCAGCATTTCTAGTACAATGTCAAAAACAGTGTTGACAATGAGCATGCTTGTTTCACATCTGATTTTATTGGAAAGAATTTAAGTTCATCTCTGTAACATATAATGATAGCTTTTGGTTTTAGATATGTACTATTTGTAATTGTATGAAAGTGTCCATTTATTATCACATTTTTCCATTTTAAAAAGAACCAGAAATAGTTGCATTTTGTTAGAAGCCTTTTCTTCACTTTTTGATATAATCATATGATTTTTATTTAATTTGCTATTAATATGCCTAATTAAGTTTATGGTTTTCCTAACATTAAGCCAATATTGCATTCCTGGTTTAAATTCAACTAGATTATGATGCATAATATTTTTAATATATTTTGTAGCCTATTTCTAAGATTCTATTTGTATCAATGTTCCTTAAAGATATTGGTAGTTTTCTTTCTCTGTTTTGACTCTCCCTAGATTAAGTATCATGACCATATTTGTACCTTAAAAAGAGATTTTAGGAGTCTTTCTCTTCCTATTTTTTTTGCAAATAGTTTATGTTTATGTAGTAAACATAACAGTTTATGTAATATTGGAATTCGTTGGTCTTTGAATGTTTGATTGAATGGACTTGTAAAATTATCTGGTCCTGTAGTTTGTTTGCTTGTTTGTTTTTCTCTTTGGAAGTTCATTCATGAATTATTCAATTTACTTTCTATTATTGGATTTTTTAAACTTTTTTTATTTGAGCATTTTATATCTTTGAAAGTATCCATCCATTTCCTACAAATTATCTATTTTTTGGCATTTGCTGTTATTGTTCAGTCATGTCCAACCCTTTGTCACCCTATTGAGGTTTTCTTGGTAAAAATACTGGAATGGTTTGCCATTTCCTTTTCCAGCTCATTTTACATATAAAGAAACTGAGGCAAGCAAGGTTAAGTGACTTGCTCAGGGTCAATATCTGAGACCAGAATGCAACTCTGAAAGATGAGTCTTTCTGACTTCACGCCCAGCACTCCAACCACTGCACCACCTAACTGCCCCAATTTTTTGGCATATATTTGGGCAAAATGATTTCTGAAAATTTCCTTTATTTCTTTTTTAGTGGTTGTGAATTTTCCCTTTTCATTTTTGATATAAATGAGTTGTTTTTACCTTTTTTTTTCAAAAATTAGATTTGCTAACTTTATTTTTTTTCAAAACTTAAGCTCCTTTTTTTAAATCAGTTCAATGAGGTTTTTTTTGTTTTAAATTTGTTGATTTTTTTTATTTTGAGAATTTCTACCTTATTATTTAATTGATGGAATTATTTATTGAATTTTTTATTACCTAATTCATTGATTTCTTACTTTTCTCTTTCGTTGATGAAGATGTTTAAAGATATCAATTTTCTTGTAATATCTACTCTAACTGGATCCCCTAAGTTTTGCCACATTGTCTCATTATTGTTATTTTCTTTAATGAAATTTTCTAGCTTTCTATAATTTGTTCTTTGACCCAACAATTATTTAGAATTCAGCTTTTTGGTCTCTAAATAGTTTTTAATTTTTCTCTTCAAAAGTATATTATTGAATATAATTTACTGCATTTTGATTAATAAAAATATCTGCTTTTCTGCATTTCTGGTGAGGTGTTTATCCCACAAACACATGGTCAGTTTCTGAAAGATGTCATGCATAGTTGAGAGGTATATATACTCGTCTATTCTTATTCAGAAATAACCAGAAATCTATTAACATGGCACTTACATTCTAATGCTGGGAAAATAACACATAAGGGAATCAAGAAAGTATATAGCTGACATTGTTTGGAAATGTCTAGATAAAGTCCTTGGGGCAAAATAAGGCAAAAACTCACCTATAAGAACCAAGAGTCCCAGCAGCAAAGTTGGAGTTCCAGTTGGAGGCAAATAAGGAATGTGGCCAGAGTACAGAAGCATGGTTTGCAAATATCTAGGAAGTGGTGCAGTAGCCCATTTACCAATAAAATGAAGCACAATCACCCACCAGAGTACATCCTCACTTATTCTGAATTTTTAATTTTGGAGGACTGAAAATGTTTACCAAGGGGAGGATGTGAAATTCTATCTTTTTATTATGTTGACATTTTAGTTGCTGAAAGAGGCAAAAAAAAGGATTGTTTTCAGAATTTTGAAGAATATAGCTAATAAACTGCTCATCAAGCCCGAAACTACATGTTTGGGCCATAGTAAACATAAAGGTGACTTTTGTGAGTCTTACTTCCTAAGTTAGAGTTGGCTCACTTATCATGAGGATACCCAAATTGGAGGGGCTAGAAACCACGGTTGGAGATGACCAGATGAAGATATAA
The DNA here is from genome assembly GCF_900497805.2 of Vombatus ursinus. Classification (NCBI taxonomy): domain Eukaryota; kingdom Metazoa; phylum Chordata; class Mammalia; order Diprotodontia; family Vombatidae; genus Vombatus; species Vombatus ursinus. The sequence continues at coordinate 7,923,507 of NW_020940360.1, forward strand.
GAGGAAAGCAAGACATAGACGTTTATAGGAGAAGTTGCCCACAGAAGCCAGACCAAAGAAGCTGACAGCTGAGTCAGGCTGTGCAGATGTTTTTCTGAGAGCCATGCTGATCACTGATCAGAAGAGAGGCAGTACTCTGCTGAGAGCTGGTTGGCTAGGTCACACAAGAAAGCAAAATGAAGTCACTTTGCAGATACTTGAATTTGATTGCATGAAGGAGGAGTCCTTTGGTTTGAAAAACTGTCCAGGCTTGTTGATGTCTAGTGTCATCTATAGACTGAGAAGGGAAACATCTCACAGGTGCCTGTGTTCTTTCTTTTTCTTTTTTGTATCTTTAGTGCTTAGTACCTGGCACATAGTAGGTACTTAATAAACTTACCTTGGTAGTATACTTTCCAGGGATGTACATGTTGATAATAAGGTTTATGCACACATTGCCAGGGCTAGCTCAGTGTTTGGGAGGCTCCAAAGGAAAGTATGGGAGAGAAGGTGTATTAGACTAACTACCAAACTGAAGGTCTACAGAGCTGTTGTGCTGACCTCATTGCTTCATGTCTGTGAAACCTGGACAATATACCAGCTTTTATTTTTCTACTTTCTCTATGGATACAGGAGGAGGAGGAGACACAAAGAAAATTTGAAATTGGAAATAAAATAAAATTGAATTATTAAAAGTCAGTGGTATTATTGTTATTGATTTTGTGTAAATGTGAAAGCACACTGGTGGAAGCTCAGGAGCTACATTAACAAGTAGTAGTAGCATATTCCCCCACACCAGGATTTCCCCTAAGATCCTGAACATGAGTTGTTGGCACATGAACTGGGGCCTATCTACACCAAAGTATTTCTCCCTTACCAAACTGTCACTATCTTAGAAATATCCTTCATTAGTCTCATACCTCTAAGTCATTTACTGAAAGCTCCTCATGCAAATGAAGTATTATCTGAGAGGAATACTATATTCTATGTCCTCTTTGTTTCTTAAAAGAAGTCACCCCCTTCAGTAACCTTCTGATGATGATACTTTTCATACTGAGCTAGACTGGTTCTTAAAGAGAAGAAATAGGGGCAGGTAGGTGGTGCAATGGATAGAACACTGGCCCTGGATTCAGGAGAACCTGAGTTCAAATCCGGCCTTGGACACATAACACTTACTAGCTGTGTGACCCTGGGCAAGTCACTTAACCCCATTGTCTAGCAAAAAGAAGAAGAAGAAGAAGAAGAAGAAGAAGAAGAAGAAGAAGAAGAA
>NW_020940360.1:7924765-7945133 GCF_900497805.2 Vombatus ursinus
GAAGAAGAAGAAGAAGAAGAAGAAGAAGAAGAAGAAGAAGAAGAAGAGGAAGAAGAAGAAGAAGAAGAAACAACATTCTCTTGCCAGGAAAATATTCAAAGCCTTTTCAATATGGTAGAATCCACCAGAGCAGGGGCAGCTAGGTGGTACAGTGGAGGGGCAGCTAGGTGGCGCAATGGGTAGAGCACCGGCCTTGGAGTCAGGAGGACCTGAGTTCAAATCCAGACTCAGACACATAATACTTCCTAACTGTGTAACTCTGGGCAAGTCACTTAACCCCAATTGCCTCGCCAAGAAAAAAAAAGAAAAAAAAAGAAAAGAAGAAAAGAATCCACCAGAGTACACATTCTGTTCAAACACATTCATGAACCTGGGGCTCCTTAATAGCACAATGAGGTATAGGCAATAGGACTTTTCTGAATGGGTATCTTGCCTTTCCCCATAGCAGTGTTCTGTATTCCAATAGGCATCAACACCTTTACCCACTATAATTTATACTGATATTAGCACAGATTAATTAGTAAATTAGCTAGCTGTCACCTACCAGAAGATAAGGTCCTGAAGGATTTGGAAGAAGAACACAAACATTTTGGTATGAAGGGGGAGAAGAAAGTTACAAAGTTGGAGCATGAGAACTGCCAAAAAGGCAGGTTTGGGGGAGATGTACTTCAGGGAAGGGGGAATGTGCATCCAGGGGTTCCCTGGAAATTAGTTGAAAATGGAGAGGGAACTTGCTAAGACACACTTTGTCTACTTCACAATTCTGTCTACAGCTAGTGCTGGTGACAAGCTTTACAAACAGTAACTGTAGTTACAAAGCAGAAGATCATTTCTCTCCGTGTGTGGTATAGAAAAAACAGCTGGTCTCGCATCAGTCTTTTTAACCACACATGGATAATACCACTTTCAACACATTTTCTTCAAACACAAAGAATTATATAGACAGATAATTCATGAGGTGATACATCCCCCCCCCAGCTTCCTATCACCTGTGACCTTTCTTCACTCTGACTTCTGCCCTTTAAGCTTTGATCTAGAGTGATACACAGGAAGATGAAGAAATAATAATAATAGTAGTATTTAACATCCATATGGAAACTATTCACCATTTAAAATATAACAACCACACATTAGTTTAAAGAACAATAGAACTTGGCTTTTTTTTTTTCAGGAAGACAATTTAAGCCTATTATAGTTCTGGCTAACTCTAAAAATCCATTATCATCTCTCCAAAATAGAACTAAGCTTGGCTTCCCAGTTAAAGAAGGAGCTGAACTAAAACACTGTATTAACCACTTGATGCATATAAGTGATATCAAACTATAGAACTCCACCAAAAAAATTAAATACCTCTTTCATCTCATATAATCTTTAGCCAATGATAGCAAAATGTCGTTTGACCTTGATAAGTGTAAAATTCTTAACATAGTGGGATGAAAGATATATACGGACATCTTCAAGCTTAAATCAGGAGGTCACATTGATCCAGCGGATGAAAATGATTTGGTACCATCCAGGGCAGATGAATAGAAGATCAAGGAGAAGGCTATGTATGGCTAAATATGTTGAAAGATTTGTTGGCATCCTAAAATCAAAGACAAATGGGAAGAATACACATATAGCAGTTATTGCCTATAGAATAGCAGCCCTAATGTGCACATTTAGATTTTCAATATGTACCATAATGGATCTGGAAAGTACCCCAACAAAACCCTACACAATATTAACAAAACATAGGAACTGTTACCAGAAGATAGAGGCAACAAAAGTGCAGCCAGTAGACCACATACAGCTCACAATATTCCTGAGTGCTGCTCAAACCAGATTAAAATGTAATTGGGAAATATTTAACAAAACAAATAAAAATAAACTAAAACATAGATAATATTACATTTTAAAGCTAAGGCAATATGCAGCCTGCAGATATCCTTATGTCCAATTTAGTGACCCCCATTTCTATTTAAGATTAATGCCATTATCTGAAGGTAGCTATAGAAAAATGAATACTTCTATGCTAAAATAGAGGAAAATAATATTGATAAATATTCTTAGAGCACATAATAAAAAGATCAGAAAACCATAGACATACTTTTGGAACACACAGAATTATTTGATCAAGCAATAGTAAGAATTGATAACAGGTATATGTCATTGGATTTGTCAAATATAACTGAAAATGGCTTACCTCTAGATGTAAGCTATAAATTTATTAAGATCCAAGAGTAGAATCAAAAGGGATTACATGGGCGACATCTACATGAACTCAGTCAACAGTCAACAAAGAAACATCAAATAAATGGCTGAGTCATGCAGTTTATTTGGTGAAACAAGAGTTTATGATAGTAATTCAGGATCAAGTCACTGCCACAATAAAGTACAGAAGGATTATTACTAAGGAGTCCAAATTCTTGATCATCATGCATTATGTAAGGAAAGAGTGGAGGCTGTACAACAGATCACTGCAGGTTATAAATGTTGAGCACTTACCAAATACGTAGCAAGATGCTACCTAATGGTAAGAATTGTATATCAGAAGTTCATCATGTTTCATGGACTCAACAGAAGACAAATCTTCACAGAACACCTATAGACAAAAAAAAAAAATGTTCTAGAGAACTCAGCCAATAAATTGTACTGGACCTGGACCATTATCCCAAATAAAACAATAGTTCACAATCCCCCAAACATAACATTGACTCATAAAACTTGAGAACAATGTTGTTGTTTTTTAATAGCTGTTACCATGCCAAACACAAATAATCTCCAAGCTACAGGGAAGAAAAAGTTTTCAAAGGATGGTTACCTGGCCGAGAAAACCAAAATCACGTAGGAACAGAATGAAGTACATAATATTCTTGTTGACTTGTCTGCTACTAGAGTTGCACCAAGGAGGTTTTCAATGAGCCTACAGAGGATAATTACATCATAAAACTTTCATTCAACTACAAAAAGTATTTCTTTTTTTTTTTTAATCAGGATGGAATAGTTCATAGAACATTGACTACAAAGAATGTAGAATAGCAACTTGTCCCAGGACCACTTCTTTATGAACTCTATTTTAAAAAATGAGAATAAGACAGCAACAACAATTGATACATAAAGTGCTTTTTAATGCTTTCAAAGCACTTTATCTACATTATATTAAATAATCCACATAACAATCCTTTCAGGTAAGTGTAATGCAGGTTATTTTCATTTTACAGAAGAGAAAACTGAGGCTCAGAAAAGAAATGACTTGCCTATGATCACAGAGCTAGGAAGTATTACTGGTAAGATTCAAATCCAGGTCTCTCCTCACTCTATATCCTATGTGTTTTCTACGACACAATTGTAAGCAAGAAAATGTTGGCTACCAGCATGCCTATCTTTTCTCATTATCTGATTCATGGGCCATTAGGTCAGTTATTTGTACTTCTTTGAAATTCTTTAAGGGACTCTGGGAAGGCCATTAATATCTTTCCCGTAGGTTACCAACTTTATCATCAACATCATACACCCGTGGCCTGGAGGCCACAGCTCCCCACTCCTCTACTAGATGCATAGGTTTTGCTTTCAGGAGTTGCCAACCATGGAACCCCTTGAAGTAAGAAGAATAAAAATGGAAGATGATACAATGGGCAATGGTATGCTTTAATATATTGTCAGTGAGGACTTGCCCATAAGAAGTTGTGTAAGAGACCTAGTAAGGAAGCGTATGACTAGAAAAGGTGGCATACCAGTCTTAGAAAGAGTGACGGATAGCAAATGGATGGTTCAAAAGCTGCAGTGGGATTCACAAAATATTAAAATAACCAGAGGAAAGCCTTTAGCTCAATGGATATCCACCAACCTGACAGAGACAACCTAGGATCTGAGAGATTCCCAAGAGACTTGGAATTAGCTTTGTTCATTCATTTCAGTCATGTCTGACTCTTTGTGACCCCATTTTTGGACTTTCTTGGCAAAGACTGGAGTAGTTTGCCATTTCCTTCTCCAGCTCATTTTACAGATGAAGAAACTGAGGCAAACATGGTTAACTGACTTGCCCAGGGTCATACAACTAATGTGTCTGGTTTGAACTCAGGAAGATGAGTCTTCCTGATTCCAAGCCTAGTGCTCTATCCACTGTGCCACCTGGGAATAGCAGTGTCCCCCAAACCAGTAGACCTGCTTCCAACCCAGCCTCTGCAGCTATCATCGAGGGAGGATTTCATTGTGGAGAAGGGGACCAGCCTCCTCATAATCACCACCACAATTGCAGACAGTCTATTGATAACTACAGTTATCTTGTTCAGGTAAGCACAAGAGCCCCAGGAGTGGCAGCACCTCCCAACTTCTAGATCATTGCTCTTGGCTCTAGCCCAACCCTCACAGCCATCATTTGTGGAAGCAACCTGTGGAAAAGGTGCCAGACAATCCCCCAACTTCCAGTCACCTTCAACCAACTGCTACTCATAGTGCAGGCAAGCCAGCCTAGCTAAAGTAGCCAGGAATTCTGAGGTAGAGACAGGAAGCAGCATGTGCCATGCAAGTCAAATTACTGCCACCACCTTGGCCTCCATCTCCCCTCACACTCCAATGAAAACAGCCCAAGACCCTGAACCCAGGAGTCTTAATAATAGCAATACTTCTAGCCCATGCCCTCAGTCATTAACCTGGGAAGCCACCCCTGTAGAGATGCAGCCTAGCAATTGCTCCTGCTGGCACTACAACTCCATCTACTGAAAATACAGAAAATAAAGTTCTTGTCACTAACACCCTTGGCACTGTCAAATGGCTCAACATCAAAATTGATATGATTTTATCATTGCAAATGATATCAAAGAAGATATCCTTTACCATTGTATGCTAAGGAATATGAGATCTTTCCATCTGACTTATGGCTGAAACCTTCCATTTATAATATATATATGCATGTGTGTATGTATATACATGTATATATGTGTGTCTGTGTGCGTATATAATGTGTTAATATGTTATATTAATTAATATATTAATTATTGATACATAGTATAATATATACTATCTAATTTTCTCCATAGAATATGAGCTCTTTGAAATCAAAGACTTTTTACTTTTATATTTATATCCCCAATGTTTTGCATACAGTTAAGTGCTTAATAAATGTAACATTCATCTATTCGTTGGAAAATCTGTGGGAAAATATAAATGAAAATTGCACAGGATGAACAGGTATAGATAGGTGGAATTAGTAGATGAGATCAAGGATCCACCGAAGTTTCACAAATGAATAAGCTCATTAGATCTTTTCTGGACAGTAAATTTTAATAAGGAGAAAGTTTAGAGAAGATACTAAATTTTGAATTGAACATACTAAGCTACTAAGGGGGTGAAGAATAGAATATGCTGAAGATAAGATTTTCCTTCTTTCCAATTTTGTATAGAGCTTGCCCTGAGAACCACGGTTCTATCCTTTTGCTTTTTATGACAGCCTAACATATTTCATCTGCCCATGTCATCCTTATCTCACTCAAAAATCTTCAGTGGCTACCCAATGTCTCTAAAACAATATACAAATTCCATAGCCTCCCATTTAAAGATTTCCACAACTGGGCTCCCACCTAGTTTTCTAGTCTCATTTCTTATTATTCTACTTCATGCATGTTAGAAAATTCAGAAACAAAAACCTATTACAGTGAGTGAGTGAAGGAAAGCCTTTATTACACTTCTCATAAGAGAAGCAGACACAACACACTCTAAGAGCATGTGGGCACTGGTTCAGTGGTACAATCAATTTTTAAACCATTAGTAAGATCCATACTCCACCCACCAGGGCTACAACTGGTCTAGTTCATCTGAGTTACACTCTTCCTGGACAGCCCATTGCATGTTTGTCCATGTTCTGTTAACTCTACCCACTTCATGGGTCCCATGATAAAAAATCGCAGCTATCTCCACCCTTGGAGTGTGTCAGTTAATATTTAATAAGCTTATTAAGCAAGTGCAGTGGTGAAAAGCCTTTGCCGGGTTGAAGCCCCATTCTTGAACCTTACAGGTTGCAACCAGTTTAGCCTCCAGGGCTCTTTCTTAAGGAACTAATTGTTTGCTATATTTTTTGATTGGTTGAGGGTCTATTCACAAGATCTTGGAATTTCTTATCCTGCTGTGGAAGCCTAACCCCCTAAAATCTTTCTTACAATGCATTCTAAGCTTAAGTCAGACTGACCTGATAGTTGTCTCTTGTGTGCAACAATTCTCCTCTGTCTGGAATGTACTTCCTCCTCTCCTTTGCCTGGCAGAATCCCCAGATTTCTTCATGGTTCAGAAGCCACTTCCTACATGAGACTTTATATTAATCCAAACTCTTCCATACAAAACACACACACACACACATTGTTCTTCTTTAAAAAGCAAGGGGGGGGGAAGAATGATTATATTCCTTTGTTTATACTTGTGTTTACTTCTCCATGCATGTGTTGCATTTCCCAAGGAGAATATAAGCTCCTTGAGGTTAGGAATTATTTCACTTCTGTCCTTGTATCCTCAGCTCCTGGCATAGTGCTTTGCATATAGTAAGCACTTGCTATTTATTAAATTGAGTTATACTGAATTGAATGGAACTGAATTCCTTACCTGCTCATATCTTCCATTTTCCCATAGATATGTGAGCCTTCCTACTACATTTATCATCAACTTTAAATTCCTCCCCTGCTTAGTTACTTCATAATTCACCCAGTTCTTTGCATAATCCCACTTGAAGGGATAGAAGGAAAGAGTCAAGATAGTTCAACATAAATTATATATATATATGTATATATATACATACACACATATATACATGTACACACATGTGTGTATATAGTATACACATACGTATATATACATGTGTGTATACATACTTGTGTATCTACACAAATATTTCATATACATATATAATTTCAAATTATGCTATGTGTTGAAGGCCACTTGTGAGGTATGTGTTAGAGGAGATTCTTATTCAGGATTTAAGTAGAACCAGATCAACTCTGAGGTCCCATCAAACTCTGCTATTCTATGATTGTATTGGAAACATATCAGTTCTGTTAATGGTCTCCTCGGTGTGTTTCCTTCTATCTTGGTAGGACCTTTTAGAATGCAAGCTCCATGAGGCTAGGATTAACTTTTGAATACACACTCCTAATACAATATGATTTGTTGTACATAGTGGGTTCATCTAGAGTTGACAAATAAAGTATTTTCTTCATCTATTCCTTAGAAGAAATGTACAACCTGACATTGTGGTCTGCCAAATGATTAAATCTCAACAACTACAACAAAATCATTCTTGGTCTTTTCATTGTCATTTGGGAGCTGGCCATTACCAGAGATTCAAGAGAGCTTTAAGGAAGATGACTTTACCTCAGTGTTCTCAGCCTAGTGAGACTCATTTGCACACTCATCTAAAAAAGTTTGTAGTTCCTCAGTTTTTCTGACGGAAGCCTATATGTATCTTGAAGGACAGCTCCATATGGAAAAGAGAGGACAACCAACGTAAAAAGACTGCACAATATAAGAGAGGTGTGGCTGATAGGCAAAGCTGTGTTTCATAAACAAAGGAGAGACTGGACTTTTCCATTGGGGTGCCTTTGGAACCCTGCCCAGGATGAGGCCACTCTCATTTGTTGCTGCCCAAAGGGAGATAGCAATTTAACCCACAACCAAGGTGAGAGAATTCACAGCCCTAGTGAGAGAATTCACAGCTCCCCGGATGAACTGGGAAAGCAGAGTCTGGGCATCTAAGGTAACAGCAATGTTCCTGGGTGAGGACATGATGGAAATAATGGGTATTTTTATCAGCTTCATCCATTTGAGAAATGAAGTCAACTACACCCACTGTGTTCCCAGATCCACAACTGACTGTCAGATCCAGCATGTGGAAAGCTCCAGAGTGGGAATTGAAAATACTCAGACAAGCCAAAGATACAGAGCAGGAAGAACAGCCTCTCCACTGGGAATGATGAGAGAGATAATAATGCCTGGAGTTCTCACCAGAAGACACACTTACAACACAAGGGGAATAGAAAACTTTAGAAAACCACCAATGTAGTGAGAAGAGTCAGACTAAGAGAGTCCCCAAAGGAGGCAGATACCAAGTTGAGAACTGTTCCTGAACAAACTGGCTATTGGAGACTTCAGGTTTAAAGTGAATATTCATCCTGAGTCCCCAGCCAACAAGAGGCCCATCTGGAGAAGGCCATGCTGAGGTGTATGGTGCTTATTACTCTTTTTGGACTCATGGGACAAGGATTGGTTTTTACAAGCTTTGAAAAAGAAGAAGAAGAAAGGGATCATATGGGAAGGTGCTAGGCTCCTATTGTTTCCGGGCTTAAGTCCTAAAACTCAGGGCAAGAGGGAAAAATTAACTGTGGTTTCAAACATATGCACACAAAGACACACACACACACACACACACACACACACACACACACACTTACTCACACACACCTCTTTTCTTTGTATAAAATGTGCCTGCATCAGATTCTCATCCAATTCCTCCATGCTGCAGATTGCCAGCAGTGAAAAAGCACACATCTCCCCAGGAGGCAGATGCAATTGTAAGCTTCCCCCAGCAAAAGAGACAAAGGTAGAGAAAGACACAGAGTCCATCCTGAGGTTACACCTCCCCAGGCTCCCAACCCTTAGGAGAAAAAGACAGTTGGACTGTGCCTTCCCAAATTAGGAAAACTGAGTATAGTCACCCTTCCTGGGAATGTGAATTTTGTGTTATGCAGTTTCTTATCTGTTTTATTTCCTTTTTCTGCTTCATCTTGTGATCTGTAAAATTTTTCTCTTTTACAAAAGAATGTGAGTTAATTTCAAGAGTTTTAACCAGCCACGTGCTAGCTTCCATGTGTTTGTATTGCTTCAGTATTTCTTGTGGATATTTAATTCAAAACACACTAAATATACTATGTTGAATTTAAGGGACACTGGTTTTTGTCCCAAAGGAATTCAAATTGCTGTCATGGCTAACTGAAAAGCTTTAGTTGCTACCAATCCCAGCTACTGCTTGGAAAAAGCAGCTAAAGGTATCCAGGATAATTTGGTTGTGTTTTAGCGAAAGAAAACAATATTGAAATTTTTAAGGCCTTTTCCATAAGCCAAAATTTAGTCACCGTTTGAGAGCTCACCAATTCAGCAATGGCATTCCTTCTAAAATACAGACCATGTGGCAATGAATGAAGAAGACCTGTGATCAAATCTTGCCTTTGATACTTACTAGCTGTGTAACCTTGGGATATCATTTAACTCATATGTGACTCAGACAAAGACGTAGGATTTACCTACTTAGTCATAAATTAGCTTGTGATCTGGATTGGTGGAAGGGAGCTCCCATACCAAGAATCTTCAGCTCAATAAAATCTCAGATCTTTCCATATTCTTACTAAAATGTCCATAATTTATTCCTTTGGCCAGATATTGAAAGGACATTGATTTTATGGAAAATCAATATGATGTTATCATAGATGCAATCAAAAAATTGAATGAAATTAGAGAGGGAAACATCCTCAGTGTCTATAGCTCCAAGTTTTTAGTTTTTTCTTTTCTACTTTTCATCCTCTGTCTTTGAAATGGTGAAATGGTCCATTGAAATGGTGACTAATTGGCACGTGAACCCCTGGTGATAAGAAGTTGGTCCAACCACGACCTAACAATGCCCTATCCTGTAGCCCTAGGAATAAGAAAGTGCCTGCAGTGCCACCCCTGCATTCATCACTGGTATACCAACTATTGATCTTCCCAGATATTCAGATCAGAGAGGTCTCACCCGTAAAAATATGGTGTTATTCTCTTAGAGGCCCATTACATTTTGACACAATGTTTTATTTCCATCACCTTTCAGCGATCTGATATACTTTATCCCAAGCTTACAAGCCTACATTTTTTGGTAATTGTTCTCTTTTTCTTTCTTCAATATTTGCAGGAGAGAAAACAACATTTAATTAATCTCTTTGCTGGAGATTAGACCACTCTCCTGCTTGATGGCTATACTGGTAAATGTCTTTCCGGTCCCACAACCAAGGCAAAAGAATTCATAGCCCTAGTGAGACACCACTTTGGGCTATTGAATACTGAGCCATGTGTCTAGTAGCCTTACTGTATAATATAGTATCCCTGAGGTCTATATCGATTCTTTTCAATTATCAGCACAAGCAATAATTTGAATAGTATTACATAGTCTACACAAATTGAAAAGTCTCCACTAGACTGGGGAGCTTAAGTTTGATGGACATAGATAAGAATATGCAGATTTTCAGTAGGTCATTTCAAATTAGCTAAACTTCCAATTCTACAAAAATAGCAACAAATTAGACAAGAATCCATCTTTCCTAGAGATCACTTTATCAGAACCTTTTAGAAACTTAAAAGGTAGACAAAAACCAGAAGTGAGAAATCTTCATGCATGAGAAGATATAATCCTTGTTGTCTTAAAATAATAGTTCAGAATTGAAATACAGGAATTGCAAAGTAAGGGAGTGGAGAGAGAATATAAAAGTTTTCTTTCAAAAACAATCTATATCAAATCTTACTTTGTGCCAAATGATTTCTTTCCTTCTATCCTTCCCTGCTCTTTCTTTCCTTTTTCTTTCATTGTTGATGGGAAGAGGAATCGAAGATCATTGAGTCAATACTATTCAAAACATGCTTATAGGCCTATGCCCTTATTTCTTACAAGGAGTAACAGAACACCAAATCTTTCTGCAAATACAAATTTATCCACCAAATCACACCAACTGTTTTATTGACAGATTGTCAGGTTCCTTGGTTATATTATCTGGGGCCACACTAGTGACCTTAATTGGTGGATATACTTTTTTCCATACAATGAGGACATCAAATGGAGACTTCTATATTCTTTCCACATAAAATTGCTATTGCTATAAGCCATAATATGCCTTATAGAGTCCCACAAAAAGATGAATTGCTTGACTACATAGTCCTTAATTGCCTAATATTCATTAGCAAATAAGATCTGCTATTAACGAGACTACAATGTAATAATGAGGATGTACAGAGGCTCCCCAGTGGGACCAGATGCTTGTGAAAAATAAATAAATTAATTAAAACTGCCATGCTAAATAAAGTTGTCCTGCCACCTTAGGTTACCATCTGTTTCTAGTTTTCCTCAACAGTTTTCCTGCAGCCCATTTTGTCAACTTCATATAAGTCCAGCTGGCAGACCTTAAAGTTAAACATGGAGGGGCCCACAAACACCTATGTTCCCTTCCCCATGATCCCAGACATTTGGATGTTACCTAAGCAAACAATGATTCCTGTCATCCTCTAACCTTTTCATCTCATGTTCCATCAACTTCAAAAAAAACATTTTTTTAGTTTTCCCTTATTTGGAGGGGGGATGTTAATAATAGATGAGTGTTAGATTTGGCAATAAATTAATGTCCAGATGAAGGGAAAACAATTACAAATTAGAAACAGATTTATTCACACTCAGTGCATTAATGAAAACTTTAAAAAAAAAAAGACCTGAACTGTGTATACTGTGTGGAAAAAAATAATGGCCCAGCAGGTCTACTTTTTATTAACAACTCATCAGTAAGCAGGTTGTAATTCATAACAAAGAATTTACCCCAAGGAACGCCACATGACTGTGAGCTTTTTAGTTTTCTAAGAAAATACATATGCTGTTCCACTTGGTTTCCTTTCCATAAAACCCACCAGTTAGCACTTCATTTTCGAGCTGTTCTGACAAATCAGGTGAGTTAGCTTTGTAGAAAAAACAGAAGCTAACTTTTCAGCTGAGAATTTTGGGGAATTTTTTAATAACTTAAATAAATTTCCCCAATGAAAAGGAAGCCATGATAAATGCTGTGAAATGAGTTCATTTGGAATAGCTCAAAAGAAGTTCTGTTTCAATTCCATTCATTAATTTATCCTGAGGAAATATTTAAGGATACATCTCTTTCTGCTGTGGCATATTTCTGAGTCAAAAATAATTTTTATTATCTAATAATCAGAGTTATCAAAATGTAGAATGGGCTACCTCAATAAATAGTGGGTTCCTCCTCACTGGGGATTATCAAACAAAAGTTTTAATGAAAGCTCTGTGAGAGTGAGGATTGTCCCACTCTAATATTAAATGTTCCCCCTCCCCAGCACCTTGCCCAGTACCTGGTACATAATGGGAACTTAATAAATGCTTGCCAACTGATGTTCATTGTTGGGGATATTGTAATGGGAATTCTTTGGGGGTTTTGGTTAAACTAGATAATAACTGAGTTCTTTTCCAACTCTAAGATTTGGTCTGATGGGGTTTTTGTGTTTTTATAGTTATTTTGAAACTTGACTGAAAATATTATGAAAGCTACTAATCAGAAGATCTAAAGATCATGTAGACTTCCCAAGTCCAATAACTGAGAGATGAATAATAGAGAAACAAAAGACTGAGGTGGTAGGAAGTTTATCATATGGGACCTGGTATTTAGTTAGCATGCCTTCCTATTAACAAAAAAAAAATGTGACAAGTTCAAAAAACATACCACAAAGCCTTAAAAATGGAAGAAAAAAGGCAGCAGTGGAAAGAGATGAGGAAAACTGTATGAGAAATTGAACAGGAGATATAGTCATTCAAAAGAAACACATAAATAATTTATTAGACATGGCTATGCCCACCTCTTCTCAAAATATTCCAAACTTGCATTGACCTTGATTACTATAGAATTTTGCTGTTACAAAAATACAGAAGAACATATAGTACAGTAGGCCACCCTTGATATCAAAGGGACAAAAAGAAACAATGAGAAATTGTTCTGGCTGACAGCATTGCCATAAAATTAATATTTGGTCCATATGTTTTGTGTACCAAGGTTCAGAATCTTTGATTTTACTGAAATTTAATGTCTTAAAATTTCCCCAAAAGGTTGGATGAGCAACACACAATTCACTGCTAAATAACATCATCGTTGAAAATCTGCCAAGTAAAGCTAGCCCAACTTATACCAAAACAGTCACCAAATTTAAAATCGTTCTCCATCTTAAACATATCTGTAGTCTGTGGGGATCTCTTAACACAATTGTGTCCAGACCTACCCATATATTAATCAAACAGATAAAGCACAATTCTTATTTGGTTGACACAGTACATAGAGTGCTGGGTCTGAAGTCTGAAGACTTTGAACTTCTTGAGTTCAAATCTGGTCTCAGACACTTACTAGCTGTGTGACCCTGGGCAAGTCACTTAATCCTGCTTGCTCTAATTTCTTCATCTATAAAATGAGCTAAAGAAGTAAATGGCGAACCACTCCAGTATCTTTGCCAATACCAAAGGTTTACAAAGAGTCAGACACAGCGAAAAACAACTTAACAACACCATGAATATTCTTATTAACTCCATTTAGAAGGCCGATGTGAATAAATTCAGTGTTGGCTCTCAATGAGAGTTGTCTTGAGGAGACAGAGAAGCACAATCCTTGTTGAACCAGTGTCCAAACCAAAGATATTGAAATAAGGTCTTCCATCTGTTTTACTGACATTTTTACAACTCACTGCTAATCCTAGCATCATCTAGGAGAAAAAAACAAACAAACTGAATTTCACATCACAACTGGGTTTCAATACCTGAAAGGGCCCAGAATAATTGCTACAGTTCATAATCCAGACTTCCATGCTGAAAGTCCACATTAAAAGGCCAACACAAGCAAATAACAAGTTAGATTTATACCTTGGTAAGCCATTTATGCCTTCTGGTGGTCACTGTGAGAAGATGGTAGTTCAATTAGTCTCCCAGTCACCTTGACCTGAATGGAAGACAGTGATAGAAAAAAAAATTACATTTGTAACATTCTAGATGAAGACAACAGTCCAAAATAACTTTTATTCCATTTATCGTGATCCTTAAACGGCATAAACATCTATTATCATGACCACTCAATCATCACAAAATTTACTTTTGTCAAGAATTCACCCAGATAACACTTTGAAATAAGAAGAATGACTTGGTAAGCAGAATTACTGAAAGAAATAAACAGCTAATTTGTTATTTCCCCATCACCAACATGGAGAACACAGTGGTATTGGGGGAAAATCCCTCTAAGAAGAACACTTCAATGGATTTAGGTTTTTCAAGAAACACTAGACCCAACCTTTGATTTGTCAAGAAGACAGTAGGATTTGGCAATGTATACCTTTGGCATCCCCTTACATAATCATGACTAGAGCTTCACATGTGGATGTGACAAAAACACAATTTGATTATTAGTGTTATACTTTGCAGCTGTTTAGAGGGATTATTTCAATACATCCTGAAATCAGGAAAGGTTATGTCCAATGACATATATGACAAATGACTGACTATTCTCAGAAGAAAGGGACCAGAGCCAGGAATGTGGGCTTCCCAGTTAAAGTCCTGCCCTAATGAAAATAAATGGATATCTATATTTGACAATTTTTAAAAAGAATTCCAAAATTTCAATCTCATTGTAGCATGTGAAACTTTATTTAGACTCATGTTAGCATCTTAGCATCCTTTTAAACCAGGTATTACTAATCTCTTTAACACCTGGGACTCAGACACATTAAGTACCACTATTAAATATAAAGTCTATGAATGAAAAAAGGGAAAGGGAAAGGGAAAGGAAAGAGATTAGGAAAAGAGAAAAAGAAGGCATGGAACAGAAAAAAACAGAGAAGATGGAGGAGAAAGAGATACCCATGGTGGGGAATGGCACCAATTGGCTCAGATGCCTCTCAGGGAATATTGATGACAGAGTTCACCCTCTTGCTTTAACTAAAATCCAGGAAGCTAGAGAGAATCAAATCTTCCTTTACATAAAAGTAGAATTAGTTCAGCTATATGGTACAGTAGAAAGACCATTGAGGCTGGTGTTAGACATTGTTGTTCAGTCATTTCATTTATGACCTCATTTAGGGTTTTATTGGCAAAGATACTGGAATGGTTTGCCATTTTCTTCTCTAGCTCATTTTACAGATGAGAAAACTGAGGCAAACAGGGTTAAGTGACTTGCCCAGGATCATACAGCTTTCTGGTGTCTGAGGCCAAATTTGAACTCAGATCTTCCTGACTCTAGGCCCAGCACTATACACTCCACTACCTAGACACCTGAAAGGAGTCAGATAACACAGGTTCAAATCCTGCTTCTGAGCTTCATCATATGTGCAAGCTTGGGCAAATCACTGAAATCACTGGGCCTTAACTTCTTCATCTGTAAAATGAGGAGATGGATCCTATAGCCTCTGTAGTCCCTTGAGCTTTACATTTTTAATTTCTAACATGTTATGTTTATTTACACACATACTATATAAAGCTTTGGACCAGAAGTTAAGAGACTAGAGTTCCAGTCCTGGCAGTGTGACCAATCGTATTTATAAATATGCGCAAGGTAGTTCCTCTTTCAGAACCTCTGTGTCCCCATCTTTAAAATGAAGGCATTGAACTAGATGATTTCTAAGATCCCTTCTAACTCAATATTTTGTGAGCTATGTGTAAAGTACTGCTCCTTTTTGATGTGGGAAGGGGCAGGGGTTGGGGGGAAAGCTTTCTTTTCATGTGAAACAGAGAGAAGCAGTTTGAAAAAACACAGACAATAGACTCACAACCCTAAGATAAAATTGAGGAGAAATACAGAGATCTCTAAGAGAACTACAATAAATGCATGAATGTCAAAAGTAAAAGTATTGACTGATCCTAGAAATTTGCAGGAAATTGCTTCCCAGCAGCTAATTTGAATACAACTATTTTCGGGACTTTTGAGTTTATCGATGGGAAATGCTGCATGGAACTATGAGACTATTGCATAACATTTGAACAAATGTGGATTTGCTTTTTTTTTTCAATCTGAGTTAAAGATGGTTCACCATATGATGAGGCACCAATTTGGGCCATTAAAGTAGGAAGTCAAGAGTTAGCAACCAAAGTCAAGCACAGGGGAGACATCAGAAAAGACTGATAAAGGATGGTGTTTATAGAAACAAAGACACAAAACATTAGAAACCAGAACAGAGAGAATAGAAAGCTATGGAGTTGAGAGCCACCAAAGGTATTTCAGGAAGGTGATCTGATTGGAGGGAAGTTCTATCATTTAAAAGAGCTGATTGGAAGACAGGAGAATCTACTCCTGTGGTCGAAGAACTGGCTGAGGGAAGATTGACTTGCTCTCTAGCACCTTCTACAGATTGAGAGAGGAAAAACTCCTCAAAGACTTGTCTGCATTGCCTTTTTTCTCCCCTCTTTGATTTGGGAGGGAAAATTCACTGAAAGCCTACATAGTCAAACATGAATCCCAGGATTTCAGATACTATATCAGGGTTTATAAGGAACTACGTTTCATTGAATATCACGTAGCCTCAGCACCTAGCTAAAGGAGCTGACCTGGGAAGCTCTATAGAGCCCAGGCTTAAGGCAGGGGTTAGCTAAAAGAGTTTAACATCACTCCAGCAACTGGAGAGTGACAAAAGGTATCTTTGTCCAGCTGGAGACTAGAGAAGCCAGCAGGTGAAACATGGGACAGATTGTTCTATAAAGAGAACTCTATAATTGTGAGTGGCCCCACATGCATGAATTTCCCTAATCAAGTGCCTCATCAGTGGGTTTCTGTAGGTTTTTGTGCATTCTCCCCCAACCCACCACCACTACCACATACAGTGTATGCATTAGTGGAAGAGTATGACTCATTTACGGGTAGACTGTTGTGCTTTGGTCATTCCTGTTTTTGCTTTATATTTAGTAACTTACATGTTATGATTATTCTGGCTTTTGTCTTCTCATTTAGTGCATTTTTCATGTTTAAGAGTTAGTGGTATAATTATGATTGATTTGCATTGATCATAAGCAAACTGGTGGGAGGTTCAGGAGCAAGCATTGTGAGTTTAGATATATATTTCCTTCACACAGGAGTTTGTGTGCCCTAAGAGTGACTTTCAGCCATGGCCACACTTACCACCACCCACTCCACCTCTGGAAACTCCCCTGATGTGCCAGTATACATGCAGGTTGGGGCAAGTGAGTCAGGCTGGGGTGGAGGAGGGGTGCAGACATCATAGGGGCACAATAGCTCTTAAAGTCATATATGTGTTTGTACATATATATATATACATACATACATATGCAAATATGTGTGTATATATACATATACATGTGTGTATATATTTGTATATAGCTATATCTATATCTATATATCTCCAGCCTCTCTCCTGAATTCTAATCTCAAATTGTTAACTGTCTTGCCTACTGAATGTCTTTTTTGTTTGTTTCTTTTTTAAATTTTATTTCTTTTTTTATTTTACTTCTTTATTTATTTTTAGTTTTCAACATTAACTTCCATAAGATTTTGAGTTCCAAATTTTCCCTCCCTTCCTCTCCTCCCTCTCCCTGAGATAATGTGCAATCTGATATATGCTATACATGTACAATTATATTAAACATATTTCCACATTAGTCATGTTGTAAAGAAGAATTAGAACCAAAGGGAAAAGTCACAAGAAAGAAGAACCAAAACAAAAAAAAGAGCAAATAGTATGCTTCAATCTGTATTCAAACTCCATAGTTCTTTCTGTGGATGTGGATAGCATTTTTCATCATCAGTCTTTTGGAATTGTCTTAGATTCTTGTATTGCTGAAAAGAGTTAAGTCTATCAAAGTTGGTTATAGCACAATGTTGCTATTAATGTGTACAATGTTCTCCTGGTTCTGCTCACTTCACTCAGCATCAGTTCATGTAAGGTTTTACTGGACATTTTCTACTGGATAGATGATAGCTATCTCCTGTTTAACATGGAGCTCTTTATATTTCTATCCTAAACAATTTCCATCCTACTTCTTAATTTCATTGTTTCTATAGATAACACCACCACCCTTCCAGTCACTCATGTTTGTAACCTGAGAGCGATCCTCAAAGCTTTACTTTCCCTCTAAATATTTTACACTCCCCTATCTTGCAAATTTTGTTGATTTTGCTTCCCTAACATCTCTCAAATCTGTCTCTTTTATATGACATACCATCATCACTCAAGTCAAGTCAAAAAGCATGTATTAAGCTTCTATTGTATGCCAGGCACTGTGCTAAGCACGGGGGATACAAAGAAAGGAAGGGAAGTCCTCATTCTGGAGACTCACAGTCTCGTGTGAGAAATAACACACAAACAACTATGCACAGTCAAGACGTATAATGCTAGAGAGAAGGCATTAAGGTTAAGGAAGACTAGGAAAGACTTTTTGCAGAAGGTAGAACTCTGCTATTCTTTGAAGGAAGCCAGGAGGTGCAGATGAGTCAGGAGAAAGCATGAAACAGGCATGGAGAGACAGCAGTGAAAATTCCCAGAACTGGTAGACCCAGACATGTACTGTTGTGTGTGAGGAATAGTAAAGAGGCCAGTGTCACTGGATTGTAACGCTGTGGAGAGTAGTAAAGTATAAGATTTTATATTTGATTCTAAAGGTAGTAGGGAGCCCTATGTCTACCCCCAAACATATGAAGACTTCCCTCAGTGGAGTGGGCAGATAAGAACAATTTGTTCCAAAGGCCATGAAGGTAGCAGAACCAGATGCTGTGGAGCACTTAGAGCTTCATCAGACATCAAAGACACCAAGGTCATCCACTGCAACTGCATCCTGAGCCATCATCAGTTTTGTCTTGCCAGTGGGCTCCAATCACTCTGGAAAAGAGAGTAAGGATAATGACTTTGTGCAAATCTGCCTCACAAATCCAATTCACAAGCAAGACATCACCTGTAATGTCATTGGTCTTCTTTGAAAACGAAGGACTGACTGACAATTGGAGATTATTGAATAGAGAGGTGACATGGTCAGACTTGTGCTTTGGGAAGACCAGTTTGACAGCTGAGTGGAGAACAGACTGGAATGGAGAGAGATTTAAAATAGGGAAACCAACCAGAAGACTACTGCAATAGTCCAGGCATATGGTTGACCTCTCATCACTTCTCAGCTGAAGTACTGTAATAGCCTCTTGATTGGTCTCCTTTGCTCCATTCTATTCCCTTTCTAATCCATTCTCCGTGCAACTGCATAAATATTCCTAAAGTACAGGTTTGACTATGTTAATTTGCTCAGAAAGATTCAGTGACTCCCATTGCTCTAAGATAAAACAAATTTTTCTATTTGACATTTTAGTTCTTTTTTGATCCATCTTTAAACTCTCTTCACAGAGTGATTTTAACTTGCCCCCCCATATACTTTATGGGGCAGCTAGGTGACACAGTTGGTAGAGTATTGGGCCTGAAATCAGGAAGACTCATCTTCCTGAATTCAAATATGGTCTTGGATACTTACTAACTAGGTGACCACGGGCAAGTCACTTAACCCTGTTTGCCTCAGTTTCTTCATCTGTAAAATGAGCTGGAGAGGGAAATGACATACCACTCCAGTATCTTTGCCAAGAAAGACTCAAATGGGGTCATGAAGAGTCAGACACAACTGAAACAACTGAATAACAACAACATGTGCCTTATAATCCAGCCACATAAGTCTACATGGATTAATAACCTTCCATCTTCTACTTTGTTCAAAGTGTCCCCCACACACAGAATGAATTCACACCTCACCTCCACATCTTAAAACTTTTAGCTTTCTTCAAGTTGGCTCAAGAACCAAGTTTTACTTAAGGCCTTTCTTGATTCTCCAAGTATTACAGTCTTTCCTTCAATCTTTTTTTAAATTTACTTTGCATATACTTATCCTACTTGATTTATGTACATGCTTTCTCACTCCTTCCCACCCTTATCTTCCCTTCTAAATAGTTTTTATGCCTTGAAGAAAGACTGGTTCTTTTCTGCAGTGCCTAGCACAGTAGGTACAAAGTAGGAGCTTTACAAGTGCTGTTAAATGAATGAATGAATTCTATAGTGTCATAATGAGGAATGTTAAAGGAGATAGAGTAAATATACTCAATCACTGCCAGAGTTATTTGTTCACTGTCCCTCAACCAACATGTTCATTCCCATTTCCAAACCTTTGCTTATGCTGTTTCTCCATTGTAGAGTATTTTATTCTTTCTCTGCACTTCCTCAAATTTTGCTTAACCTCTAATGCTTCCTATATTAAGTACCAGTCCCTCTATAACATCTTCCTGGACAACTGGAGTCCACATTGATACCTGTATTCTCTCTAAAATATTTATATTAAATATTCTACATTGCAGCACCGGATTATTTTTAATTGTTCCATGGGTATTAATTTTGAGGATTTTTTTCCCCTAGAATTGGATTATAAACTTCAGAGACCATGCCTTATAAATCTTTATATCCACCACAGTGTTTGGCACAGTTCCTTGCAGAGAATAGACTTCCAATAAATCTTTTGGAAAGGAAGTATTTAAGGGGAAACGGAAGGAAGGAAGGAAGGAAGGAAGGAAGGAAGGAAGGAAGGAAGGAAGGAAGGAAGGAAGGAAGGAAGGAA
>NW_020940360.1:7945143-7978443 GCF_900497805.2 Vombatus ursinus
GAAGGAAGGAAGGAAGGAAGGAAGGAAGGAAGGAAGGAAGGAAGGAAATTCTCCTATACCTTCCAAAATCCCTGGCAGAGAGCTATGCATAAAATAGACAATCAATAAGTTTTCATTAGTGGATTGATTTTATCTTCCAAATGTAAATATTGTTGCTAATTAGAAGTCACTCTTTAGGGCAGGTGAATTTGAAGAATTATATGCTTTCCAAGCAATAACTATAATTGACTGCCTTTCTAACAATAACAACAACAACAACAGATTTAAAGGAGACAAAAGTCAAGCGTCCAAGTGCCAGAGCACTGTATGCTTGAGCCCAACAGTATGTTCTTCAAAGACTTACAGTCAGATTTCCCAAAAGAGAAGGCAGCTGGAGAGTTTTGGGGGGTTGGGGTTAGAAGAGAAAAGAAGGGAAGGGGAGGGAGAGAAGTAGGGAAAATAGATTTCTGTCACTGGATAAAGAAAAGTCCATGTCATACCTTTAGTGATTCCCATAAATAAAGATAAAAGCAGAGGCAGGATATTATCAAATTTTAATATTACTGCTGGAGCCTGTTACCCAGGGCCAAATCAACAAGAATTCAGAAACAGCTGGATTTAACAGTAAAAGCCAGACCAGGGTACCTGAAGGTGCCGATGTTAATGTGACTAAATCCACATGTAGCGTTAAAAACCTCTTCCAGCCTTGTTCCCTGACTGCTCTAGCAAGCCCTCTCCATGAGACCCCTCCTGGGTGTGAAAGACTCTCAGATTGAAAGAAAATTGACCCAGGACTGTGGATTATATGAGGTTCAGAAGGCTACAGTTGAAAGGTGGCCAAAACAGGGGAAATTTGGTTCAGTCAAAAGAAAGGAAGGGGAAAAAAAAACATTCCATCTTTATAGAATTGCTTTGTTTGAGGGCACAATGGAGTGGGGGTGAGCATGTGTATAGAGAAGAAAAACATGCCTGGTAAATTCATAAAAAGTGCTCATCAGTGGAATCTTTGGGTCCTGTCATGCCTAAGCTGATAGGATATTAGCTAAGTGTCTCTCTCTCTCTCTCTCTCTCTCTCTCTCTCTCCCCCCCCATCTGTCTTTGTCTCTATCTCTCTCCCTAGATGTGTGTGTGTGTGTGTGTGTGTGTG
The DNA here is from genome assembly GCF_900497805.2 of Vombatus ursinus. NCBI lineage: Eukaryota > Metazoa > Chordata > Mammalia > Diprotodontia > Vombatidae > Vombatus > Vombatus ursinus. The sequence goes on from NW_020940360.1 coordinate 7,946,270, forward strand.
TGTGTGTGTGTGTGTGTGTGTGTGTGTGTATGAAATAAGTGGGGGTAGAATAATTTTGACTCTGCCCTTACTCATGCCATGTATACACAGCAAATTCATGGTCCATTTCTATGTGAGTTTGCAGAGGTCTGGGTTCCTTTCTTTGGGGAGAGGAGGGGTAAAAGTCAGGTTTCTAATCTAACTCCTATTTCAATGAAACATGGACTCAGTCAGGAAACTGTGCCTCTTTCTGGGAGCAGAAGGGGAAAAATGCTGGAAGTGAGAGATTTATTTTAACAGTTGCTTAAGGACTATACCTTCCCCATAGGAGGTGAAAAATCTCTCCTCCTGGGAGTGATGTAGGATCAACTGTCCTCCCACCTTCAGGCATCTCCCCCCAGTTAACTGGCAAATTTTGCAGTCATGCTCGATCTTCTCTCATGTTTCAGTCTGATAATCCTCCCTGAACACACAGCTTAACTCCAGGGGATGACAGCAGACGTGAAAATTGTGACTCCCACTCCAGAAAGGATATAAACTAGGATGCTTTTTCCATATGCAAAATGCTGAGATGGTAAGATCCTTGTCCATTCTAACCTCAAAGTCTTGCCAAAGAGTCAGGCACATTCTTGTAGTTGTTTATAATGCTGCAAATGGGTGTGTTAATATTAGGGCACAATACATACAGGGAACTTTGAACTGATGTGCCCTGCCAATCACTGTTAATTACTTCTGCAAAAATATTACAAGATAATTTTACTTGTATTTATAGACTTTCATATATCAATCAATTTTCATTTATAAAGTTCCTACCATGTGCCAAGTTTTATGCCAAATACTGGGGAAACAAGGACAAAAAATGTTAACATCCCTTGCCTTTAAAGAACTTACATTCTATCAAGAGGAAACAATTTGTACATATATACATACAAAAATATATACATAATAAAGATGAGATAATTTAGGGAGGTGTAAGAGTCTAACAAAGGGGATTTGGGAAAGAAGAGGTCATATCCCACTGTATTGCAATAGGTCAAAACCTTTGATTTCATTGGTTTGGGAACTTCTGTGATGGAAATGCCTTCCACTGCGGAGGTAAAGTAACAAGGCTGCTTATATTTGGACCTAGGTCTTTCCAATTCCATGGCTAGACCTTTAGCTACTCCACCAGGCTACCTCTCCTTCCAATTTTGGCAAAAGAAATGAGATTGTAAGCTAACGATCTTCAAGTCTGAGAACAGCTAACTCCAAACTGGCATGCATATCACACAATTTTATTACCAATCTATTACCAATCAATAAACATTGATTAAGTGCCAGCTATGTGCCAGGCACTGTGTTAAATACTGGACAACTCTTCTGAATTAGCTCCCTACACAGGACTAGCACTAAAATGTGGTAGCTTAAAAGAAATTTAAAATATAACAGAGATAGCAATGGAGAACAGAATATATACTTAATGGAGACTTTAGACTCTAAAATGTCTATTCTGCTTCTGTGTTCATTTTGACTCAAAATAGCACCTAAATCTAAGGAGCACAAATGAATAATATAATGTGTGCAGGCTATGTTTCCTACAATTCAGATAGGTAGTTTGCCTGTCACATTGGGTATAGTGAGTCAAAAAGTAAAGATATTTATGGATCCATGCATATTTTCAGCTACCACTTCATGAAGACCCCTAAATCTCTCTCATTCTTATTTTGTATCAGGATTTCTTGTGGCTTTAACTCCTTCATATGAAAGGGAGATTAGAATCATTTTGTTGAACCCCAGAGGACAGATCTAAGGGCAATGGATGCATTATGTTAAAAAAAAAAAAAAAGAAAATTTAAGCTTGATGTAAGGAAAACTTTCCTAACAATTAGAGGTATCCAAATGGACTGTTATGGTAGGTGGTGCTTTTCCTTGCAATGGAAGTCTTTTAGCAAAGTACAAATGATCACGTGTTGGGCACATTGTAGAACATTGATTTGAGTTGATTGTACCTTAGGCTCCTTGAAATTCTGAGATCCTCAGCATTTCTCATTACTTAGATTTCTCAAAATATATCGTAGGGGAGAAGAATACAGGTTTTTCACTAAGAAACTTCCCCTACGATAAAATAAGATAGTTAAATGAAAATACTGCCAATGCTAAATAATCTCAAAGTTGTCTCCTATTTCCAATGATCTACAATTCTGCCTCAAATATATTGGTGGAATGCGGGGTATCTTAGCAATTCAGTTGTTCTTCTTAATTATCCTTGAAGCAAAAAGTCCCTGGGCAAGGGGAAGCAGAGGTTTTAACATCATTAGGTTGAGAAATATAATGAACACTAGACTGGCAATCAGAAGACCTGAGATGGAGTCCTTAGCTCAGTTTCCTCATCCAAAAAATGGGAATAATAATAATAATAATAATTGATGATGATGATAACTGGCATTTATATAGTACCTACCAAAATACTGTGCTACATGCTTTACAAATATCTCAACTGATTCTCACAACAATCCAGGGAAGTAGGTGCTATTATTGTTCCTATTTTATAGCTGAGGAAAATGAGGCCAACAGAGGTTAAATATCTTGCCTAGGGTCACACAACTAGTTAATGTCTGAAGTTAGATTGCACCACCTAGATTCCTGATCTTACCTATACTGCCTACGTCACAAGATTGTTGAAGAAATCACTTTTTTAAACAGTGAAGTGCTATATGAACATTAGTCATTTTTATCAGTATTCCCCTTTCTGGCTGTGGCTACAGTTGGCAGCACCTGATCAACAAAAAACAAAATTCCCTAGATCTTCCTCTATCCATCCCCTAAAATATCCCTTTGTCCTTGATCCCCTGCTTTCTGATAGGCAAGTGTGCAAGATAGAAAGCTTTTGTATGATTCAATTTAATTCAATAAGCATTTATTAAGGACCTACTAGCTACCAGGAACTGTTCATTGTTTTCATTATTCTAAGGATAATTCACTGAATGATATAGATATTAGATGGCTTCCAAAGTGACTCGACACATTTGTTATCACCTTAAGTTGATTACTCCATTAGATAGTTTCAATAGAAAAATAATGTAAATATGCAAATGCCTTGTATTTTACTCTGTCAGAAGGTGTTTAAAATATGGAATACATTGTTAATGTAAAATGTCAATAATGAAAATTAAATTTAAAAGTGAGCCCTTTGTTTACTCCCCCTCTGCTTTGAATTTTGGGAGAAAAGAATAAGGGGAGGAGGGGAGACAAAAGAAAAGAGGAGGAAGATGTAGTTTTCCTTCATCCTCCAAAAGAAAGAAGAGGAAGAGGAGGAGGAAGAGGAAAAAGAGAAAAGATGGAGAAGGAAGAAGAAAAAGAGGAAGAAGGAGGAGGAAGAAGGGGAGGAGGAAAAGGAAGAGGAGAAGAAGAAGGAGGAAGAGGAAGAAGAAGGAAAAAAGGTAGAAGGAAGTGGAAGAAGGAAAAGGAGGAGGAGGAGGAAGAGGAGGAGAAGAAGGAGAAAGAGGAGAAGGAGGAAGAGGAAGAAGAAGAAGAAGAATGACAATGGTGATGACCATGATTGTTGTGGTCTTTGATTCCTCACTCAAGTTTCAAGGCCATTCACCTGAAACCTGCTAGGTAATGAGTATATATCCCACAAGTTTTAATTTATAACCTTCCCCAAATTCCTCCAATGGTTGCCTAATTATGTGTTTTATTTTAAAAAAAACTGGTAATTTAGTAAAAATAGATGAATACTTACAAAGATATAAAATACCCAGGTTAACAAAAGAACCTTAAGGGTAATAATGGAAAAGGGGGAAGGAAGAAGGTCTAGCAGTACCAAATTTCAAACCATACTATAAAGTAGTAATTAACATTTTATACTGGTTTAAAAGAAGGCCAATCAGTGAAACGTATTTAGTACACATCACAAAGAAGCAAAAAACATAGTAGTGTTGTGTTTGATAAATATAAAAACCCCAGTTACCAAGGGAATGACTCACTATTGACAAAAATTTCAGGGAAAACTGGACAGTAGTCTGGCAGAAACTAGATTTAAACTAATACCTCACACCACATACCATGAGAAGCTCTGAAAGGATACATGACTTAGATATTAAAAGCCACATTATAAACAAGTTAGAGGAGCAAAGAAGAAATTGCACTCTATATCTATTGATGGGTGAACAGTTCAAGACTAACAAGTTATAATATCAAAATAAAATGGGCAATTTTATCATATAAATTTTAAATTGTTTTATATAAACATATTTAATATAGTAAAAAAATGAAGAAGAAACAAGCAACCGGGGAAAAATCCAACAAATTTCTTTCATAAAGTTTTCATTTCTAAGATACACAAGGTGTCTCCAAAGTGTCAGTGCAGTTTTAAACTATTTAAGTTTAAACTACTTAAGCAATTAAAGCTTATACCTTAACTAAGACTTTTGGGACATCCAGTATAAGGAACTTTATAAGACTAATAGGCATTCCCTAATAGATAAATGGTCAAAGGATATGAAGAGACAATTCAGAGTTTAGAAGAAATCCAAGCCATTAACAATCATATGGGGGAAATGATCCAAATAAATAATAATTGGAGAAAAGCAAATTAAAGCAAATTTGAGATTCTACTTCATACCTATGAGACTGGTAAAGATGACAAAAGAAGAAAATGACAAATGTTAGAGGGGTTGTGGGCAAACAGGCATACTAAGGCAGTGTAGGTGGAGCTGCAAAATGTTCCAACCATCCTGGAAAGTAATTTGGAGTTATTCCCAGAGTGCATATGCTTTGACACAGTTACATCACTTCTAGGTCTATAACTCAAAGAAATTTTAAAAAGGAAAAGGATCTATATGAACAAAATTATTTTTAGCTCTTTTCATTATAGCTAAAAATTTGGAAACAAGGAGAATGCTCTGTTGGGGACTAATTAGTCAAATTGTAGTCCATTAATTCAATGGAATGGTATACCATAAGAAATGGTGAAATGAATAACTTCAAATGAAATTAGGAAGACCTTTTTGAAATGATGCAGAATGAAGGAGTAGATCTAGGATGGACAATTTATACAAGAACAACAACAGTAATAAAGTTCTTACCACTAAAGACCTTGCCACTCTCAAAGAATTCAGTATCAGAAACTGAAATGATTTTATCAGTGGAAATGACATTAAATAAGAGGGTATTAATATTTGCTTTGTCAGTGCACTCTAAGGACCATGGGAACTTTCCATCTGACTTGTGGCCAAAACTTTCCATATTTGTTGTCTCCCCCATTAGAATGTGAACTTCTTGAAAGCAGAGACAGTCTTATTTTTCTATCATATCCCCAGCACACAGTAGAGTGCTTTACACATAATTAGCACTGGATAAATTACTTCAGTCATTCATTCATAACAGCATTATAGAGAAAAATCTTAAAACACTCATCAATGAATCTCCTGACAAAAGTGATGGATTTAAGATAAAGAAAGAGATATGTGTTTTGGTATGTTGCTAATGTATATATTTCTTTTGCCCTTAAAAATAAAATAAAAGTAAATATTCTTTAGATACATGTTTTGTGCAAAGAGTTATCTTCTCTTCTCCTATTGCAGATCTAGAGTTCTCACATAATCATTCATTTGAAAAGCCATGTACCATCAAATGAAGGAATTGAAATGGATAGAAGAAATTGATGGTTTTTTCACTTTAAAATTCCTTGAGCTAGATGAGCCCTCATTGCAAATGCTTTAGTGAGAGAAAATTAATTCGCCCTCAGAAAATGACTTCATCTGTCTGATCTTCACTTGTTTTTTATTTGTAGAATGGTTTGACCTAATTATCATCTAAAGCCATATGTGTGTGTGTGTTTACATACACATATTATGTGTGTATACATATATGTATATATAGAAAAATATAGTCATTGAACATTAGAACTAGGAAAAGAAATTAGACATCATTTAATCCTATTACTTCAATTGACATATGAAGAAACTAACATCCAAAGGGATTAAGTGATTTGCCCCATAGTCACAAAATCAATCCAGTTGAGAGCTGTGGGAAGACTAGAACTCAGTTCTCCAGAATCCAAATTCATTATTCTTCGCACTATACCAGGATATCTCCTTCAGAGTCTACAGTACAGATTCTTAACCTTTTTGTGTCATGTACCCATCTGCCAGGCTGGTAAAGACCATGGAACTCTTCACAGAATTATATTTCTAAATACATAAAATAAAATACATAAGATTACAAAGGAAACTAATTGTATTAAAATTAAGTTATCAAATATTTTAAAGCAAGCTCATGGTAAGCTTGAGCCCCTGGTCTAAATTTATTCATGGTTCCACCCACCCTACTGCTAGTGCCTTACCATCCAAGATTATCTTATGTTTGCTTTGCATATGTTTCCTTTGAGTATATACATCTGTCTCTGTTAAGATATAAGTTCCTTATGGGAAATAACTGTTTTGATTTTTGTCTTTGTATTCCTAACACTTAGCATGATGCCTGATATGTAGTGAACACGTAATAAATGCTTGTTGATTGATTGACTGGTTGATAGAAACCTGGGTTTTTCCTGAATAGAACAGCAAATAATGCTTGGAAATCACAAAGAGGAAATTTTAAACTTGATATTAGTGGGGAAAGACTTTCTAATAATTAGAGATGTTCAAAAGAAGAAAGGGCTGTCTCAGGAGGTAACATGTTTCCCCTCACTGGAAGTCATAAAGTCTAGATGACCACTTGTTAGTTATATTGGAGTAAGGATTACTTTAGAATATGGATTGGATTAGCCAGACACTGAGGTGCCTTCCAACCCTCTCCCTTCCAAATTCTGTGACTCTTAAATTTTATGAATCATTAAATAAATTATAGTGATCAAAGCCTCATAAGGCCAAAGGAGGCAGAAGTATCAGGGGGACCAGTCATTGACCATGGGAAAGAGATGATTCTCCTACTGTAGCCAGTGAGCGTTAGAGGGTTGAAATATTTTTAGCCAGGGGCCAGCATCTGTTGCCTTTCCCGTGGGATATTCTACCCTTGCAGCAGGTGTTGATATGCCTACAGGGGAAAGGAGGGAGTTAAAAGTGTTTCAATGAAATTCATTACCCTTTGCACAGTGAAAGTGTCCATTTTGCATGTTGGTGAGTATGAATAAGACAGGTCTGGAATTTACATTAAAGAATCTAAATGATATTACCAAACACAGATATAAAACTCTATTCTTATGTTACCAACGTTACCTCAGTCCAATATCTCACCTTTTCCGTAGTTCACAACTCTCTGACTTGCTGTTCAAGATAAACCATTGTCCAAGATGATAGACTATTCACTTAGCTTCAATATTTATTGTGAGTCTGTGTCAGGCTCCATTAGATTCAGCCACTCTCTCTAAATGTCCCTCTGAGTCAAATCAATTTGTAAAATTCAAATCAATTTCATAGCATTTTTAGAACTAGAAAAGATCTTTGAGATAATTTAGTTTATTTGCAGAGTCAGAAATTGAGGCCAAGAGAGGTTAAGCAGTTTCCCTAAGATTACACAGCTAGTTAGTGATTGAACTGAGGACCAGCCCCCAGATCTCTTAACTTCTCCCTGTGCCAGAACCCAATTTTGCAGCATATGTCAACAATAACCTCAAAATGATGCTGCTTCTGTAGAATCAAAAAGAGTAGACTCTTACAATTGAAAGGGCTTTGGTAATCATCTAGTACAATAGGTATTTTGCTTGCTTTTAAAATTATTACATTTTAAAAAGAAAAAAAATTTCCATTTAAAGTGAAAAATATAAAATGCCTGAACTCTTGCCTTAAACTAAAGTAAGCACTGGAGAGAGATGGGATAGACAGAGACCATTAGCATCCATTATCATTCAGAAGCTTTACGATGACTTTGTTTTCTCATATTATAATTATTCCAATATTATTCTATTGTCCCTATGATTCCACCCTTACATATCCATCTATCACACTTGATCATGTTATTCCTCTGCCAGTGAGCCTTCAGTGGCTTCCATCATCACACTCTGTTTCTGAGCTCTAGTGTCTGGACTCCATGTTCCAATCTCTACTTCCTCCATAGACTATGCCAACACCCCAATTTCCTCTCTGTGTCTGATTGGTGAATTTTCCCCATTTCTGCCAGACACTGACACTCTCTTTTCCCTTGACCGTGTTGTTCTAGAGCCATCAAGCCATCCATCTTTGTGTGATGCTCCTTGGCTCCATATTCCATCTCCAACCCGGAGCTCCAAAAAAATTGCTCTGGGCCCCTTAGCTTCTGATTGTTGGGCCTTCACTATTTTTAGCCTTATCCCAAACCTTTATGCTGCTATTCCTCAGTCTTCTTCACTTACATGTAGACCACACCTGCCTCCACCTTCCCACAATGTCCCTTTCAATCTCTGAGAACATTAATGAAATCAACATAACTAGCTAGATGGTAAATAGAGCATAGGGCCTAGAATCAGGTAAACCTAAGTTCAAATCTGACCTCAGATACTTACTAGCTGTATGACCCTGAGCAAGTCACTTAAACCTCTGTTTGCCTCAGTTTCCTCATTTGTAAAATGAGGATGATGATAATAATACCTGCCTCCCAAAGTTATTGTTGAAATCAAATGAGATAATATGTGTAAAGTGCTCAACACAGTGCCTGGCACATAGTAGTTGCGATATAATGTTAGCTCTTGTTATTCCTAGAAAGGATGGCCACTCCTACCTAGCCACCACTTCCATATATATTAGAATGTAAGATCCTTGAGGTCAGGAATTGTCTTCCTGTGTCTTTTTGTTTGTTTGTTTGTTTTTTGTATCTTTGACACTTAGCTCAGAGCACGGCATGAAGTAAATACTTAATTCTTCTTATACATTAATTCATTCTAGGATAAACTATAAAGTCTATAAATCACTTCCATAAGCTTGTGAGTTTTAAATTTTTCTCCCCTTCCCTTCCAACCTCCCTCCCCAACTAATATGGGCTTTACATATACATTCCTATTAAACATATTTTCACATTAGTCATATTGTAAGGAAGAATTAGAACCAATAGAAGGAACCACAAGAAAGAGGAAACAAAGCAAAACAGAAGAAAAAAAACAGCAAATAGTATGCTTCAATCTGCATTCGAACTCCATAGTTCTTTCTCTCAATATAGATAGCATTTATCATCATGAGACTTTTGGAGATGTCTTAGGTCCTTGCGTGGCCAACAAGGGCTAAGTCTATCACAGTTAGTCATCACAAAACTTGGCACAGCCTGACTCTTATTATGTACACTCCATTCCATTCAAACTGACTTATTTCACATTCCCTCTGCACATTATTCTACCTCCTGCCTCTCTATATTTGCAGAGGCCTGGAATATTCTCCTTCCCTACACTTCTTAAAAACACTAGCTCCCTTCAAGAATCATACTTGTACAATAGACCTTTCCTGATTCCCCTAGCGTTGTCCTCCCAATTACTTTATCTTTTTTCATATATACTTACTATTCTGTGCATCTATTATTTACCTCCTACCTCTCCTTTCCCCCTTCCCCTAGTATACTTCTGTAGCTTGGTCTGGCTCATTTTGCTCAGTCTGTCTCTGGCAGACCAATATTTTCTCCCTTTCTTCAAAAATTCCTTTAGAAAAGTCTAGACTTTAACTCTAACTCATCAAAAAAAAAAAAGCCAGAACAGCTGCAAATTAATGACTAAATTCACTACTTAACTTACACATGGAAAATAAAATTCAGGGCTCTACACCAAAATATTCTTACCCCAACAGAAAAAAGTCACAAAATGGTTCATAATTTTTGCTATTTATGGAATATGGTGAAAAAATTAATAATTGTAATTCTTTGGAAGAAGGTACAAATATGTTACCCAATCTGTTAGCCCCGTGGTTTTCCCCACACTTGACGTTCAACCTGTAAAGATGATTGTTCTCCCAATAGAATCTGTCTTTATTCTTAGCCATTCTCTCCTGCTAATAGAAGACTACTGGTGTTTACCTGCATTACAGAGTTGGAGTAAAAGAATTGTGTGAATATGGAATATTTCGTGCTAATATGAACTTTTGTGTTGGACAAACTATCAGGGAAAATTGGCGTACCAAAACTTGGGTTTTGCCAGAAAATTTTTTCCTGAAGAGAGCAATGGAAGTTGTTAAGTATCATTTTTCAATGGAATCTGTAAACCAAAACCCAGGCATGTACAGCCTGTTTTTACATTCATTTAATACATTTAAGTTGATTGGAGTGGCTAAATTTACAGCTTTAAAAACTCAACATTTATCTTTCTTCACAGATTAAGCATTTCAGAATTCTCTTAAGTCTCTCCAATGTGGCTCCACTAGAAACTCACATAAGGAACCAGAACTCTTAGAATCCAGGTTTTGAAAGTTATATGATAAGAATTATATGATGAAAAACACATGATGCAAGGAGTAACCAGATGCTGCTTAGAGGAGAGTTTAACAAATGAACATAGGAGATTAGCTACTTATCACCTGAATTCTTAGGATCCCCAGGTGAGAAATGAGAATCAAAATAGCATACGATCTCATTATCAAGTCTGAATCATTCAGGTCATGAATGAGCCCTCTGAGAATTATTGCAATCCATTGATTCTCCTGCTTGAGGGTTACTGACCTAGAGCTGCCAGGAAGGCCAATTAATCCAACTCTCTTATTTTACAGATAAAGGAAATAAGGTCCAGAGAAGGTAAGTAATTTGTCACACAGGTAACAAGTGGCAAAACCAGGATTTGAATAGAGGTGCTCTGACCCCCAAATCCCATGCTCTTTTCACTGTACTGTACCCAGCTCCTGAGATTAGTACTTCACCCTCTGCTCCCTGAAATTTGGATTTTTTTGTGTATATTTTATATTTAAACTATTTGTGTATATGGGATGTTTTCCCCATAGGAAGGAATGTTTAGTTTTTGTCTCTGTATACCTAGCACTGAACTTAGCTCCTGGTATACAGTAGGTGCTTTATAAATGCTTATGGGGGCAACTAGATGTCACAGTGAATAGAGCACCAGCCCTGGAGTCAGGAGGACCTGAGTTCAAATCTGGCATCAGACACTTACTAGCTGTGTGACCCTGGGTAAGTCACTTAACCCTAATTGCCTTAAAAAAAATAATAAAATAAATGCCTATGCACTTCAATGGAAATTAACTAGGAATTTTTGTGCCCTGGATAAGTATGGTATGCCCAGGGTGAATAGCACAAAGCATGCCAGAGTTGATGCAGGTTATACTGATATACATATAGATACATAGATATACTCACATATGTATGTAAACATGTATGTATGTATGTCTATATATATATATATTATATATATATATATATACATGGTTTGTCTAACAAACTGTGGAATTGATTGAGTGACATGGGAGATGCTGGCAAAAGACTACCCAGCATGGTGCACCCACGTCAAAGAAGGAGATATAACTCAATAAGCAAAGCAGAATTTCAGTAGTTCAAAAGACATGTGAGATGTGCAAGTTTAGAGACATCTCCACCCCAAATGTCCATATGGACTATTTGTGCCCTACCAGTGGTGGAGCCTTCCGAGCTCATCTTGGTCTGGTCAGCCACAATCAGACACACTGTAGCTTGACTCCAACATGGTGATGTTATTTTGGTCCTCTTCAAGTATGAAGGACAACAACCAACCAACCAATTATACATACAGATATATATAGATAGATAGATAGATAGATATGTACATGTATACATATGTGTAGGTGTATATATAAATATGTGTCTAGATACATGTACATATGCATATACATATACATGTACACATATTGATGTCAGGCTACCTACAGGATGCTGCTGCTGATGATACTGATGCGGATACTGCTGCTGCTGTAGTTGCTTAAGAGATTGCTCCCTCTGGGCTGAGATAGGGTTAAAATTAGGAGAGGTGATTGGAAAGAAAGGACAGAATGACAATTTCTCACCAAAACTCTTCATCTTCCTTATGGCTCTAAGTTGTAGCATGTGCAGCAGCCACACCAAAAATGGACTAAATTGAGGGTAACTGACCAGCCTCAAAGCCATTAGTAAGTTAGGGAAATGTGTACCCCAAGCAGATGAAGACATCCACTGGTAGAATTGGCAGATGAAACACTTTGTTCCAATAGCAGGCTCTGCAGAGAGCATAGAGCTTGGTCAGATATCAAACTCGCCAAGGTCATCCACTGCATACTGGGCCATCTTCACTTTTGTCTTGCCACTGGACTTTGATGATGCTGGTAGAGTGAGGATGATGACTTTGTGCAATCCAGCCTCATTTAAATCCAATTCATCTATGCATCAAAATATCACCCTGTGATGTCACTGGTCCTGCTCGAAAATGAAGGACAGGGGCAGCTAGGTGGCACAGTGGATAGAGCATCAGCCCTGGAGTCAGGAGAACCTGAGTTCAAATCTGGCCTCAGACACTTGACACTTACTAGCTGTGTGAGCCTGGGCAAGTCACTTAACCCCATTGCCTAGCAAAAGAAAGAAAGAAAGAAAGAAAGAAAGAAAGAAAGAAAGAAAGAAAGTGAAGCTCAAACAACAATAGCAATGGGACACATAAAAGATTGCCGCCAAAGTGGTGCCATCCCTGCTCACCATAAATACAGGTAACCCAGTAATCACATTACAATATATCAAAACTTATCTTTCCATTACTCTGCTATGTGAGACAGTAAGTCACTTTACCTGTCTAAGTTTCATATGTAAAATGTACCTTTCTACATATCTCACAAGGTAGTTATTAGAATCAAATCAAATAAGAGAATGCATGGGATAGTGCCTTATGTTCTGTAAAGTGTTGTATAAATGTTTGTGGGCTTTTTAAAAAGTTATCTATTTTCTGAGAGTGCTGTGAGAGCCATAGGTGAAAGATATAAAAATATAATATCACATTTTTCTCCCCATTTCTTATTTTTAGCTGGCTAGGCACGTAGTGTTATACTTAGTGTGGTCATTTTTTCTTTCCTGTGTTTCATCAAAATCCTCAGCATCAAAAATTTAGCACAAATGCCAGATAAGTAAATTCTGTCCATTGCTGCTTCCAAAGTATTTAATTTCAGGAACATGCTGTTTAAAACAAGCCCTAAATGCTTAGAAACCTCTATGGTGATGTTCCGAAAATATAAGCAATCCACTCCCTTGCATGATTGTAGAATGGGACCACAGCATCCTCTGTAATTAGAAATAACTGAATAACTTAAGGATATAGATCACATAGATTAGAAATTCTAGGCAGTGAGGGAACATGAAATCATCACAGGCTAAAATATTTAATGCTGTAAGACAAAATCCAAGTTGCAAACTACCCAGAAAGAGAAGTGAGATCATATATCTGCTACTCCAATTATTTTTCTATCTGCCAGTGAATGCTTCTGGGAAGAGGAGAATGTGTATGACAGAAAGAGAGAAAGAAAGTGTGTATTTATTCCAGCAGCAAAACTGGTTGGAAAACATTAATACATATTAATAAAAAATGTGAAGACAACAGCTGTTTGATCCTTAGATAAACTGTGGACAGTTTTTGCTATTTAAGCCACTGAGAGTGATGTGCAAACAGTAGATTTAGGAGACAAAAAATAGGGCCAGGAAAGGAAAGTAGGCTAAGAAAGTTAAGGAACTTGAATTTTAAAAGTAATTGTCACCATAATTGCTACACAGATTAACAAACTCACTATTATCTGGAATGGTTGGAGAAAGGAGCATTCTGGTAATAGAGTGGTTATTATTTCTAAAAACAATAATGGGCAGTTATATAGCACTTTCAGATTTGCAAAACAGTTGGTATATTTTAATCTTGTTTAATTGAATTATTATAAATGCCATATAGAACCAGCAATTTTCAAAGAATTTAAATTTTAAAAAAAAACTATACCTTTACAATGAAAGTAAAAGGTTATATGGTGAAATGGATTGAGGACTGACCTTACAGTCAGCAACACCTAAGTCCGAGTCTTGTCCCTTTAAGAATATTGGTTCTGTGACCAAGGCAATGCAGTAGCTCACAGTCAACTCTGTAAGACTAAGTTACTGAGAGTTTCTGATCTGCATTGATGGACTGAATATCTTCACTGGGAGCTCCCAATAAAAAAATAGAAGTTTGGACCAAGTAAACAATCATATTTGTGTTTAATGGTAGCTATCTCTGGGTGGAGGGAGGAGAAAAAATTACAGGATAATTTTGTTGTATATTTGAAAGAATAGCAAGTTGTGCATAATAGATTTGCAGTTTCATGTACAATCATCTTTTTTATTGTACTATGTTATGGAAATGCTTGTGTTATTCCATAAATCAAAAATTAAAAAAACTACACTGAAAATTATTTGGTTTCCCTTTGATGAATCAATTGGTGTTTCAGGATCTGGAAGTCATTTTTCTTTCTTTTTCTTTTTTCAGTATGGACTTGTGATTTTACTGGGGTAATGAACCTATCTCTGCCAATGCAGATAATCAACTATTTTGTAACTTTATAATATTAGAGTTTCTAAGAGCACTGAAAAGTTAGATAACAGGCCAAGGGACACAGTAAGTGTGAAAATAAGTCTTCCTAACTACTTCTGAGACTGACTACTACAACCTGGCACCTCTCCAGGGTCATCATTATAAGCATCAATTATGATTGTGTTAATAGTTGTGTGAAAGTATCGACTAATAGAAAGCTCTGGTTCGTAACAGAGTTGACTGTGTGTACTTTGCATAAGGAGCTGTTTGTCTTCTGATACAGACATCCATGTAGTCTAAGTTTTATTAATGACAAAGTTTGGATTCCTCACTACTTCTATCTAAATTCAACCCTGGAATGAATTCTAATCTAATTCCCCTCAACACTTTGGTCTTCAACCACATCCTCTACAGCTGTTGCTATTATTAGAGATGGCAGCAATTGAAAACACATTCTCTTCCAAGTTACAATGCTCTCCTGCTAAGGAACAGGTGGGCAGACAATGCCAACCTTAGAGGCTGGCCGCATGCTGCACAAACAGATGTGTGTGAAGATTACTCAAAAATAGGTTGATAGAAAGGAAGGCTCAAGTAGAATGAAAACCTTCCTGGTAGTTTGGGCAAAGGGGAAGAGAAGGGAAAGGGAATAAGTACATATAAGTGTGTGTATGCCATAAATACCATATATACGTATCTATATCTATATATATAGATATAGATACATATACATATATAGCACCTATTATATGCTGGGGGCAGCTAGGCGCAGTGGATAGAGCACTGGGCTTAGACTCAAAAAGACTCATCTTCAAGAGCTCACATCCAGCCTCAGATACTTGCTAGCTATGTGGCACTGGGCAAGTCACTTAACCCTGTTTGCTTCAGTTCTTCATATGTAAAATGAGCTGAAGAAGGAAATGGCAAACCACTCCAGTATCTTTGCCAAGAAAACCCCAAATGGGGTCACAAATAGACATGACTCAACAACAGCACCACATGCTAGGCACTTTTTTTAAATAACAAATATTATCCCATTTTATCCTTACAAAAACCCTGTGAGGTAGGTAATATTATCCCCATTTTTACAGATGAGGAAACTGAGGCAAACAGATTAAGTAACTTATTCAAAGTCATATAGCTAGTAAGTGTCCAAGGTCATATTTGATCTCTGGTCTTCCTGACTCCAAGCCCAGTGCTCTAACCACAGTGCCACCAATTCTGAATTGTTGAAATTGCTTAATACTTTTGGATCTCAAGAATTGATAATACTGCCCATTAACTTTTTCCTCAAATCAATAGGATTCCTCTTAATATTGTGTTCTTCTCTTAGAGGTGGCAAGTTGTCATATGTGCTCCTCAAACCATATTTAATATCTATTTATCTCCCCCTATAAGGCAGTAAGAGAGAAGGGAACAGGTGTATTTTATTTTCTGGTGTATTAACAAGTGTGTTATGTGTATTAACAAGCCCTAACCTGTCTCAGGAAAGTGAGAGCCCATGAAAGTGAAAGTAGTATTAGAGTTCCCATTGAGACTTCTTTTTTTTTGACATGGTTATTTCAAGAATTTGTTTTGCTTGACTAGACATGTCTTCTTTAACAGGGGTTTTGTTTGCTTTCTCATTTGAGGGTGAAGGGAAGGAAAGGTGGGAAGGAAAAAAGACAAATGTTTGTAAAATAAAATAAAATAAAATTTAATTTTAAAAAAAAGGCTTCTAACACGAATTTGCCTCCCTCTCTTCTTTGCAGAGGTGGGGGACTATGATTGTGCAATATCTACTATTAAATTCTGTTGCTGTGTCATTTTGTTGATCTTTCTCTCTCTGTCTCCCTTCTTTCCTCCCTCCTTCCCTCCCTCCCTCTCCCCTTCCTTTTTTCTCTTTCATTCTTTATCAGAAAATATCTACATAGGGAGGGAGAAAAGATATATTTAAAAAGAATGATGATATAAAAACAAAAAAACTAATAATTTTTAAATTTTCCTTAAAAGAAAGAAAAAGTGAACTCATAACTTTAGCCTCTAGTTAACTTTCATGATCTGAAAGGTAAATGTAATTCAACAAGCATCTATTAAATTCCTCCTGTGTTCATGGTGCTGTGCTAGGCATTGGGGATAGATACAAAAACCACATGGAAAATAGTCCTTTCCTTTTAAGAGTTCACATTTTATTCAGAAGGCATGAAAATAGGTAAATGTAATATATTTTGAGGCAGCAGGGAGCATTAATGACTAGAGGAATCCGGGAAGACTCAAAGTAATTGACAAGTGAGCTGAGTCTTGAATGAAGTCATGGATTCTAAGAGGCAATAGTAAGGACTGAGTGAATTCCAAGCATGGGAGACAGCTTGTGTAAAGTCATGGAGATGTGAGGTAAAGGTCCAATTTGGGGAACAGCTAGAAGGCTAGTTTAACTAGGGTACAATGCATAAAGGGGAGTAACAAAATAACTCTAGAAAGGAAGGTAAGTTTTTATAGATCTTAGTTATAGTGATGAAAGGAATCTCAGAGGCCATCTTCTCAAACCTCTTCATTGTGCAGATGAAGAAACTGAGGTTAAATGACTTGCCCAAAGTAGCATGGGCAAAATGTGTTATGGGAAGAATTTGAACTCAGATCTTCTGACTCCAAAGCTAGGGCTCTTTTTGCTACAGAAAGCCGCCTTCTAATATTTAGCTATGTCATATTCGGATATACAGGGTGTCCAAAAAGTCCTCAAGCAGTTTTAAGACATTAAGCTACTCAAAACTGCTCTCAAGTCTGCCATTCAACCAATATTTAAGTTACTAAAGCTTAAGACTTTTGGCACATCCTATATGTTTAAACTTATATCTAAACGCAGTGTACTATAATAAACACATATAAAGTACCTACTGTGTGCAAAGCACTGGGTTAGCTGTTGGGGCAAAAACAAAGTTTAGATGTGGAAAAAGTCTCCTGTCTTCAAGGACCTCGTAGACTCTTTATGTCTATAAATACAAAGGAGCAAAACAGATGATTATAATGTCCAAGATGACATAGTAACTACATTGTATACTAAATAATTACAAAGCAACGTGTTTTATGGAAACAGTATGGTAAATAAAATCCCACCTGCCTCAAGTGCCCATAGGTTCTCTTTACTCAATTATTACTTATATTGAGGTAGTAGTTAATATGTCTGTGTGTGTGTGTACAAAGCACCTTCGGTTCTTTCTGATAACTTTCAGAAAGATTTCTTTTTGACGTAGAAGGTTAGATAGGTTTCTCCAGCTGAAGTGGGAAAAAGTAATAAAGTGGGTAAAAAGAAAAGGAAATATAGAAAAGCTTACAATTTCCAGATTGCTTTCTTTTTTATAATGAATTTAACAATCATCAACAAACATGAACATCTAAGTATACAAAGAAGAAAAAAAGAGGAATGCATTTGAAACTATGAACTTCTTTTACGTATAGTTGTTAAAGTATATATTAAATTTTGCACGGCAGTAACCAAATTGCCTCTGTGAGAGTCCCCTATTGAACTTTTATACTTTTTTCTGTATTTTTTAATGTTTTTTTATTTTATTTTTCTTTTTCTCTTTTTTTTTCCTTCCTTCCTTCTCTTTTCTTCTTCCATTTTTCCTTCCTTCTTTTCTTATTTTGTATCTATCACAACACACTAATTCATTTCCCTCCCTTCCTTGACTGGAATTCTCTGCTCTCTCATCCCCACCTATTCATTTCCCTGGCTTCTTTCAAAACTCAACTCAAATCCCACATTCTGTAAGAGGCTTTTCCAGGGTCTCCCAAATGTTAATGATTTCTCTTTCAGATGACCTTCCATCTACTCCATATATACATAGTTATTTCTGGACTGTCTTCACCATCAGAATGCATGCTCCTTAAGGACAGGGAGCCTATTTTGCCTTTCTTTGGATAGTGAGAGTTTAGCATAGTGCCTTGAACATAGTAAGCACTTGATAAATGCTTACTAACAAACTCTATCAGTTCATACAAATATCCAGTTTTTTTAAATTAATTATATTTGTCATTTAATCCATTATTCATATATCACAATTCATTCAGGTAAGACCAATTGGGAGGCTACCATGACTATCCAGATGAGAAATGATACAGGCCTGAGCTAGGATGGTGGCCACATAATAGAAGGACAACAGATGTGAGAGATGTTATGGAAATAGGATAGACAAGAGTTGACACCTGCTTGGATATGTGAGGCAAGGATGAAGGAAGAGTGCAGTATGACTCACCACCAATCATCTGACTAGTAATTACTTTCCCATCCTCTATTCTCCAAGTCACACCCAAGTTCCCAGAGTGGGTGATACCACCCCCTAGGGGGCACTGGAACTATTGGGGGTTGAGGAAGTAGCCTCAGGTACAATTAGGGGGCATTAAATAAAAATAAGAGGGCAGTGGAAGCATAAGGAAAGAAGAGAAAACACTTTTGAAAAACCATTCACATGTTTCACCTGTTGTGTAACAGAGTGAAAGTCATAGTGATTACGTTATTTTTCAATTAAACACACAAAATGCAAGTTATAACGGATCAATGGTCAAATTCGCCAATAGGTCTTAACAAGCAAGTGTTGGCAGGCAAGAGTGTTATGCATTGTCGGGGAGACCAGCATGTGTCAGCAGGAATATGTGCATGTAATGACTTGTTTACAATACAATATTATATGGTTATATGAAGCAATCATCCTCAAAATTTCAATACAGGGAAAAAAAACATAAATTAACAGTAAATCATTAAATTTAAGATGTGTCATGTTTTTTGAAATGATACAAATTTTTAAAAAAGGGTTGAAGAAAGTAGATTTTGGGGGGAGCGGGTACTGAGTAATTTTTTTAAAAGGGGGCAGTAAGCCAAATAAGTTTGGGAACCTCTGCTTTAATTACTAGGCTTTGGTTTACTAAAATGTTTTTAGTTTTGGTTTTGTTTCAAAGAAGCTTGCCTCCTCCAGTCACTCAACTGTTGTATTACATTTCCTATATGCATCGATAGATTAGCAACATAGGAGGCAGTGTGGTGCAGTAGCCCATAGTGCGCTGTAACTAGAGGAGGAAGAAGACTAGGGTTGATAGCCCAGCTCCACTTCTTCCTCCTTGTATGACCAAGATCAAGTCACTCAACTTCTGTGACCCTCAATTTCCTCATTGGTTAAAAATAATAATAATAATGTTAGATAGCTAGGTTGCACAGTGGATAGAGCTCAGGGCCTAGAGTCAGAAAGACTCATCTTCATGAGTTCAAATTTGGCCTCAGGTAATTACTAGTTGTGTGATCCTGGGCAAGTCACTAAACCTTGTTTGCCTCAGTTTCCTCATCTGTAAAATGAGCTAGAGAAGGAAATAACAAACCACTCCAATATCTATGCCAAGAAAATCCCAAATGGGGTCATGAAGAGCTGGACATGATTGAAAAACAACTGAACAACAAAAATAAAGATAATAATACTTCTTGTGCCTACTTCATAGGGTTTCTGTGAGGTTTAAATGAGAGCCTTGTATATAAACTATATATACATGTATGTGTGTGTGTGTATGTAAAGAGCTTCGCAAACTTTAAAGTCGTCTAAGAATTTGTTATGTAAGCAAGTGAAGTCATAGCTTGTCTTGTCTCTATCCTCCACGTGAATACAATGTAGTCTGTAGTTAATCAATCCAAGATATCTAGTAGAGAAGAGGGAAAACGTATATTTTTAAAAATCTCTTGAAAAAACATATCAAAAGCACTTTTTTGTAGTATTTTAAAGTACTTTGAATACTAAAAGTACCTTTTAGTGGTATTTTAACTGTTACAATAGTAGTCAAATGGCAAATGGTGAATACACTTTATTGTCCCCTCCACAAACAGTAACAACCTAAAATCTTACTTCTCTTCCAACTCTGAAAGTCCAGAGACTGTTCATAAGAGGTTTACATTTTACTTCCTTCTCTGGGAAAAAGTGAAATTTTTTTATGGGATTATTCTCAACAATTTTCTCTTTGCCTCTGATTTGTTCCTTGTAATGCTAATAATAACTCATTTATTTAGCAAGATGATACCAAAGAAGTCTGGGTCATAAAGGTGACATACCATATCCCCTGAGTAACCATCAAACGTCAATTGTCCAAGGTTCATAGGAGGTGAAACCTGCAAAAACTGGATCTACTACAATGAGAAAATAACGAGGGTGTCATGTTGCCTTTATATATGTGAAGTGCTGGAAATGGTACTGAGGATTATTTTAAGATTTATGATTTCTTTCCAACAATCTTGTGAGGTGGGCAAGGCAGCTCTTATTATAACTGTGCTACAGATGAGGAACTGAGGCTCAGACTTGTCCAGGGTATCACAACTAGTAAGTATCAGTTCTGGGATTCTACTCCACCTCCCTGAAATTTTGTTGATGTTGAGTGTTTCGGTCATGTCCAATTCTCCATGGTGCCATTTGGAGTTTTCTTGACAAAGATACAGGAGTGTTTGCCATTTCCTTCTCCAGCTCGTTTTATAGATGAGGAACTGAGGCAAATAAGGTTAAGTGACTTGCTCTAAGTATACAAGGCAATATTTGAATTCAGATCCTCCTGACTCCACATTGCACCACCTCGCTGGCCATTCTCTGGAATTTACGCATTAGAAGTATCTTCTTCCCTTGACCTCACCCTCTAATTGGAATGGATAGTTCCTCCCAGTACCTCTATTTAAGGAGAGTACTCAAATCCTTATGTCATTCCCCTCCTGGCTGAACTCTGGACTTTCTCTACTATGCCCCTCACCTTTGCCCCCTCCCCCTCCCTTTTTCCCCAATGGAATGGTACCTCCTTGAGGGCAGGGATTGCCTTTCTGCTTAGATTTGTGTTACTAGTGCTTAGTACTATTCCTAGAACATAGTATTCACTTAATAAATACTTATTGACTGACTCAAATCTCTTCTGCCTCCAAGCCCAGTGCTTTTTTTCTTTTATTTTTCCCTGATATACTCACACTGCCTCACAACTTCCTTATCATGCTCATCCTTGTTACCATCATTAGGGGCTAGTCATTCAGACACAGTGGGAGCCCAGCCAATCGAAGCACATTTTATCATTTTCAGGATTCTGTTTAGTGTCAGCTCTTTCATTCTGTGGGTGGCAAGCAATCTCTGGCTCAGATACTATTATTGTCAATCAAATTGCCTAGATAGTGAGATAAGGAAGAGTAAGTGACTATTTAAAACTAAGTTTAGCTGTATGATCTTGATAAAGTCATTTCAAAAGTCTAGATCTATTTCCCTTTTCTTTAAATAAGGAAGGAGGGATAGTCTATTAAATGGCCTCTAATATCCCTTCCAAATCTGTCATGCTAAGTTTATTATTCAAAATTTCAATAGTTTTATATGCATTGCTATAAATATGTTTTTCTGCTTAACTATCCCT
The DNA here is from genome assembly GCF_900497805.2 of Vombatus ursinus. Lineage (NCBI taxonomy): Eukaryota > Metazoa > Chordata > Mammalia > Diprotodontia > Vombatidae > Vombatus > Vombatus ursinus. The sequence continues at coordinate 7,968,048 of NW_020940360.1, forward strand.
AGATGTTCATTATCCTTGATATGTGTGATATGAAACATATAATAAGGGAACTGAATAGTTCTTGGAACTGGTAAGGGAGCAGTAATTGTGCTTACAACTTCTAGGTTATCAGTTAAAATCCAGACACATTCAGTAGATTACAAAAGATGAGAAATTATTACCACCTGTGACCTGAATGGATGGCCTGGAGACAGGTGATATGCAGAGATGAGCAGAAAAGTTTATGTATTGTATGTCCTTTAAGCCCTTTAAGGTGATGTCTGGACAAATCACATAACTTCTCTTTTCCTGTTTCTTCATCTATTAAATAAAAGTATTTGACTCAGTGACCTCTAAGGCCCTTTCCAGCTCTAAATCTATGATCCTATAACACCATCAGAGGCTTTCATCATGAACTCCATTTACAAGATAATTCCAAGGTATTGTGTCTAAGAAATCTAAGAAATTGTGATGTTGAGATTATAGGACTTAGAAAGACCTTAAAGATAAGTTATACTACTACCTTCCTTTTATAAGTGAGAAAACTGAGTGGCAGAGAGCTTAATATACAACTTCCTTAAGTCATATAATAAGTAGCAGAGTCCAGATTTGAACTCACATTCTCTGATTACAAATCTTATCCTTTTCCCACTAAGGTACAGTATTTTTTCCCACTAAGATATGATTGAAAATGTGAGTGGGGAGGATAGAGGGAGGGGATGGGAGAAAGTGTTAAAGTCAAGACGTGGGGTGTGGAGGAATGGGAATATGTTTGGTTAATATTAGGATAAATCAACATCCTTTTATGGCAACGAACAAGTCTTCTGAGATTTTGATAAGTATGGTCTTTGCAAAATGCTGAGTTGGAAAGACAGAGCCCAGGTTGGATGGCATAACAACTACCATGTGATCTCCTGCAAACACAAATACAGTCTCCAGTGTTTTGCATGAAGGTTTGTGTTAAAGTGACACCTCTCTCTGGTGCAGAGGTGCAGAGACCCATCAAACAGTTTGAAATGCATCAATCCTGCCAAACTATGTTTAATTACTTTGAAAATATATTCAACTAGAAATCATGAGAGAAAGCCTACAGAGACCACAGGATAAAGGTCGAGTCTGCCAAAACAGTAGTGGATTACAATTCCCCTTTGGTCTACAACCATATTCAACTCAATCTAAAGAAATTTAATGAGACAGAAAGACTTCAACTCATTGAGAGAGAAAATTGTTGGCTGATGAAGAGGATGGCTTTCATCATGATGACCCAGGATACATGTGAGATCTTAAATGACTACAGACAAAAATGAGATAGGAGAGGGGCAGCTAGGTGGCACAGTGAATAGAGTACTGGCCCTGAAGTCAGGAGTACCTGAGTTCAAATCTGACCTCTAGACCAAACACTTGACACTTAGTAGCTGTGTGAACCTGGGCAAGTCACTTAACTCCAACTGCCTAAAAAAAATAGGATAGGAGAGAAAAAGAACTTTGGAGAATAGACAAAGAAAACAGATCTTTTCAAGAAATACTTACTAACTCTTCTAGAAAATGTTCCAGTTAGGTCCTTAACCAATAACTAAATAACTTAAAGCTAATATATATAACCTTGAATAAAGTATGCCCTTAGTAAATGCCTGATGAATTGAATTGAGTTCTAGGAAACGAATACATTTTAACTAATTATGTGATATAGAAATAAATAAATAAACATTCCTGGTTAAGTAGTTGGATTATTAGAGTAGAAGGGGTGTTCTAGGACCATTACTTCCTCTGCTGTAGCAACTTTTCGGGGTTACTCATCTACCTTTGGTGTCCATTTGTCACCCAACTCTCACCTATGACTCCAAGAAGCTGTAGCATGTGCAGCAGCCACAGCCCAATAAAACTATCTTGACAGATGGGCTAAACTAGATTGAGGGAAACTGACAGGCCTCAATCTCATTAGCAAGTTGGGTATGTCTACCCCAAGCATGTGAAGACTTACCCTGGTAGAATTGATCCTCTCTGAAAATGAAAGACAAACAACAACAGTTGGATTATTGCATTTTGTTCTAGGCACTGTATTTTAGTAAGGATGATGACATGATAAAGTCCTTTCAGAGGAGAGAAAATAGGATATTAAGTGAACTGGGGAGGATTCCACATGAAAACTGGTTAAAAGAGCTAGTTACATTTACAACAGAGAAGATTAAGCAGGTATGTGATGGCTGTTGTTATTGTTCCTTGCCCTTTGTTTTTGAAGAGGACCAATGACATCATGATGTGATGAGATGTCTTGATTTGCTCATGAATTTGATTTAAATGAGGCAGAGTTGTACAAAGTCATCAGCCTCATGCTCTCTTCCAGACTCATTGAAGTCCAGTGGCAAGACAAAAGTCAAGACAACTGGGGATGGCCAAGGATGAAGGGGATGGCCTTGGCATCTTTGATATCTGATCAAGCTCTAAGCACTCCACAATGCTGCCTTTATGGCTTTTGGAACAAATTGTTCTCATCCAACAGTTTCACTGGGGGAGGTCTTCACACACTTGGGGTAGGCATTATTTGAAGGGACTACACATATTCTGCTCATCCCCAGAGGGGAGAGCTAGAAGCAATGAGTGGAAGTTACCAGGTGGCAAATTTTGACTTAACACAAGTGGAAAACTTCCTATCCTAATAGAACTCTGTGTGTGTTTGTGTGAGAGAGAGACAGAGACAGAGACAGAGACAGAGACAGAGACACAGAGACAGAGAGAGAGACACAGAGAGAGACAGAGAGACAGAGAGAGACAGAGAGAGACAGAGAGAGACAGAGAGAGAGAGAGAGAGAAATTTACTTGGGGAAATAAGTCATAAATTTCCCTAGCATGGATGCCTTTCAATGGAATCTAGAAATGGAAAGGTATTTTATAAAGGTGATGCCTTCCAACTCTGACCCTTTTAAATTCAAATTTCTCAATAAGGACTAGTGCTGGTGAAAAGTGTACTACCTCTAATCCCATAAATTAATTAATAATATTAATTCTATAAGAACTTAAAAAAGTGAGGGTTATTACCAAAGCCCACAACCTTACTAGCATGTCTGAGTCAAGAGGGAGCATGGTGGGAAGAGTTTGTGACCATAGCAATACATCAAAAGATACATTATGCTCTGGACAGAGTGCTGAATCTGGAGTCAAGAAGATCTAAGTTCAAACATAACCTCAGATATGTATAAGCTGTGTGACCCTAGGTAAGTCACTTACCCTATCTGAGCATCAGTTTTCTCATCTGTAAAATAGGGATAATAATAGCACTTACCTCCCAGGTTGTCTTAAGGATTAAATGAGATTATATTTATAAAGCACTTTTCAAGCCTCAAAGCACTGGATACATGCTATAATGGTCATCATCATTACTAACACCTATCATCACAAGGTGAGTACAAGGAATGCCACCATAAAAAAGTCAGACAGACAACTTCCTGCAACATTCTACATATAGCTTTCTCCTTTGATATTGATCTTCTGACCCATATTTCTGTTTCCATGACCAAGTTTCTTGTTTACATCTGAACTACTGGGATTTTGATTTTTGAAAAAATTCTGATACAGATTTGATACAGACCTGGCCTTTTGTTTGGTTCATGTTTGGATCCTGAATCCCTGTCCCAATTCCCCAGAAAGGGATTGCCCTTCCCCCAACTCAATGCTTGCCCTAATTAATGACAGGTTGTTGGCTCTGCCCTCCATAGGATACCACCCACATCTTATTATCTCACATATTTGGGCCTCACACATTGTCAAAAACACAGCACTCTTCTGCAAAAGGCCACCTATTTTCTTTGCTTGGGGGAGGACAATCTTGCTCTATACAAATTCTCAGAAGATGACTTGCTGAAATGAAATTCTTCAAACTCACATTTGAAACATAGGGCCCTGCTCAGGTTCTAGGGCCTACCCTGCCTCTGTTACCAGGACTATTTAAGAGTGGATGTACACAGGCTCAAGTTTTTCAGTTCTGGGTGTTCTATGATCATTGAACCAGAGCACTAATGGGACAGGTTGAGTCAGCAATGGGTACACAATAATCCTTTGCACCAAACCACTTGGGGAAAATCTCACCTTAAAATCATTAGAGTGCATGACAACACACAGAAAGAATAAAATACTAAAGGAAACTCACAAGAAATAAAGACAAACATTGCACCCCAGAGTCCCTGGCATATATAACAATTTTTCCTTTTCCTTCAGTATTATTTCTGGGTTCACAATTATGTCATTTAAGGTTTTCAGTCATCTGACATCCAGAAAAGTGGGACATTATTGCATTTAGAACTGTATATTAGAGAAACACCAGGAAAATTTTAGGTGTTATTAAAACAAAAGATACCAGTAAAATTTATTTTAAGAAAAAATAATCTTATGCTGATTAGGGTCTTAAAGATAATCATATTTAAAAGTCTAGGGAGTAGAGATCTGTCCATTCATATTCTCTTTCAATTCATCCTGTGTGTCAGTCAATAAGTTTTGGTCTCATCTTAGAAAAAAGTCAATCAAGAAAGTGGCAGAAAACCATAAAATCTTAGGTGGTCAACTGCTGAGCTTTCTGGAAAAAGACAGTTCATTGTAGTTCTCCTATATAAACTTTCAAACTGGCTTCTAAACTAGCTTCCAGCTAAGAAAATGTGTTAAAGCATCCATAAAAGGTGCTCTAATAAGTCAGCCTTAACTAAATGCTAATTGAAGCACATAAAGATAGAGGGTACTAAGTACTACTACATAAAAGGCAAAGAAAAGAGGTTGGTCTTCAGAATCCAACTAAGACATGTGGTGTCTCTGCTTTCTTTCTGAACACATGAAAGAGTAGAGACACCGATGTTTCTGGAGATATGTTTTGTTAGATCTGGTGCTATTAATTGGCTTACAGGCAGATGGAATGCCATGTGTTCCTAGGCATAAGGAATTGGACTGGGAGGTGAAATTCTTGCTCTTTTCACTTTGGCCAAATCCCTTCCCTGTTCTCCACTGGAGTTTCCCATGATTTACTGTACTAATGAGCAGTCATAATCAATTAGGTTTCCATTAGTGCAAATAATGACTCCCTTGAAGTGGCCACATATATTTGAATTTTCACTATTCAAAATAATAAATATGTAAAATACCATCACTGGTTCCAGACCAATGGAAATATGCATTGCAAATTCAAATAATGCTGCCACTTAGATGGGGACCTAGTTGTAAGCACAAGATTAGTGCCTCTTCCTACAAAGCATGGGAATATATGTCATCAGTCACTACTGAACCTGACTTATTTAACTTAATTCAACTCAGATCAAACCAAGGAGCCTTTATTTAGCAACCTCTATGAGTGTCAAAATACTGTGCTTGCTAGGGGTTATGTTTACAAAGATAAGGTATGACACATGCTCTCACGGAGTTTAGGACCTCATAGTGGGGCAGATATGCATAAAAATAATTAATTGTACCACAAGGAAGGAAGTGGAATCTTCCACTTGAGAATTAAAGTCCTTTCTCAATTTGGCTCCAGTCTAAATTTACCCTTCATGTATACTATGTTGCTAATAAACTGAAGTACATTCTGATCCCATTATAAGTCTCTAACATCTATACTTTCAGACAGAATTGCCCCCATGCCTAGGAGGCGCATCTTTCTAACATCCACTTTTTGGAATCCAAGGCATTACAATCATGATGGCATTGGTCCTTTTCAAGAATGAAGGAAAAAGGGGTGGAGCCAAGATGGCAGAGTAAAAGCAGTGACTTGCTTCAGCTCTCCCCCAAACCCCTCCAAATACCTATAAAAATGGCACTAAACAAATTCTAAAGCAGCAGAACCCACAAAAAGACAAAGTGAAACAAATTTCCAGCCCAAGACAACCTGAATGGTTGATGGGAAAAGTATATCATGCCAGGCTAGGAGAGGAGCAAAGTTCGGCGTGGGCTCACAGGCCTCAGGAAACCTGGAGCAGGCCTCAGAGGACTGAATCACAGGCAGATGTGGCGGTTTCCAGACCTCTCAACCCAGGAATGCCAAAGACAACTTAGAAGGTCAGTGGCAAAAGTCTGTGTCTACAGTGAGAGAGAGAAGAGCGGTGGTCTCAGTTCCAGTCCCTGAGCCTACCCCCAGGGCGGCAGCTGCTTTCAGAGCTTCCGGCCCACAGACTGAGGGGGAATTGAGTGACTGTTCAGAGGGGGAGTGCAGAGATCTCTTTCCTGGTGCAGGATTCTCTTGCTTTGCCCGTGCTTGGATCTGGGTCACAGTTCTAGGTGGTGGTCCTGGGGTGAGGAGGAGCACTGACTTGGGGGAGCTTGTAGTGGCTGTGGAGAGAGAATCCTTCTCACAGTTCTAAGACAGAAAAGAGTGCTTGTGGTCACTCATAGACCAGAGCACAGGCCAGGAAAAGAGTAAACAACTCACCCTTGATCACAGCACCTTGGAAGAATTGAAAATTTACAGGTCCCTAGAAGTATCTCTGAAAACAACTGCACAAAACCCCCGAAACTTGAGACAGTACATTTTCCACACTGGAAACAGACCCCTACCTTAACAAAGAGTTTATAACTCAAGAAATTGGCTGGAATCACGAGCAAGCAGCACAAAAAGAGTCAGACTATAGAATCTTACTTTGGTGACAAAGAAGATCCAAACATACAACCAGAAGAAGACAACAAAGTCAAAGCTCCTACATCCAAAGCCTCCAAGAAAAATATGAATTGGTCCCAGGCCATGGAAGAGCTCAAAAAGGATTTTGAGAAGCAAGTAAGAGAAGTAGAGGAAAAACTGAGAGTGATGCAAGAAAATCACAAAAAACAAGTCAACAGCTTGCTAAAGGAGACCCAAAAAAATACTAAAGAAAATAACACCTTAAAAAATAGCCTAACCCAAATGGCAAAAGAGGTCCAAAAAGCCAATGAGGAGAAGAATGCCCTAAAAAACAAAATTGGCCAAATGGAAAAGGAAGTACAAAAACTTACTGAAGAAAATACTTCCTTAAAAAATAGAATGGAGCAATTGGAATCTAGTGACTTTATGAGAAACCAAGACACTGTAAAACAAATCCAAAAGAATGAAAAAATAGAAAACAATGTGAAATATCTCATTGGAAAAATGACTGACCTGGAAAATAGATTCAGGAGAGAGAATTTTAAAATTATTGGATGACCTGAAAGCCATGATCAAAAAAAGAGCCTAGACATCATCTTTCAAGAAATTATCAAGGAAAACTGCCCTCATATTTTAGAAGCAGAGGGCAAAATAGAAATTGAAAGAATCTGCTGACCACCTCCTGAAAGAGATCCCCAAAGGAAAACTCCTTGGAATATTGTAGCCAAATTTCAGAGTTCCCAGGTCAAGGAGAAAATATTACAAGCAGCCAGAAAGAAACAATTCAAGTATTGTGAAAACACAATCAGGATAGCACAAGATTTAGCAGTTTCTACATTAAGGGACCAGAGGGCATGGAATATAATATTCCAGAGGGCAAAGGAGATAGGATTACAACCAAGAATCACCTACCCAGCAAAACTGAGTATAATTTGTCAGGGGAAAAAATGATCATTCAGTGAAATAGGGGACTTTCAAGCATTCTTGATGAAAAGACCAGAGCTGAATAGAAAATTTGACTTTCAAATACAAGACTCAAGTGAAACATGAAGAGGTAAACAGGAAGGAGAAATCATAACAGACTTATTAAAGTTGAACTGTTCACATTCCTGCATGGAAAGATGATATTCATAACTCATGAGTCCTCTGTCAGTATTAGGGTAGTGGGAGGAGAAAAATTATATGGATAGATAGATAGATAGATAGATAGATAGATAGATAGATAGATAGATAGATAGAGGGCACAAGGTGAAGATGAAGGTGAGAGGTGTGATATCTGGAAAATAAAATTAAGGGGTGAGAGAGGATTATACTGGGAGAAGGAGAAAGGGAGAGGTAGAATGGAGTAAATTATCTCACATGAAACAGACAAAAAAAGGCTTTTACAGTGGAGGGGAAATGAGGGAAGGTGAGAGGGAATGAGTGAATCTTATTCTCATAGGATTTGGCTTAAGGAGAGAATAACATACACAATTTGGGATGGAAATCTATCTTATCCTACAGGAAAATAAGGGGGGAAGGGGACAAGAGAGCAGGGGGATGATAGAGGGGAGGGCAGATTAGGGGAGGGGATAATCAGAAGCAAACACTTCTGAGGAGGGGCAGGGTCAAAAGAGAGAATAGAATAAAGGGGAAGTAGGATAGGATTAAGGGAAACATACTTAGTTTTTCACAACATGACTACTATGGAAGTGTTTTGCTTGACTATACATCTATAACCTGTATCGAGATGCTTTCCTTTTCAATGGGGAGGGGAGGGAGGAAGGGAGAAAATTTGTAACCCAAAGTTTTAAAAACACATGTTAAAAAAAATTTTTAGTTAAAAATTTTTTTAAAAAATAAAAAAATTTAAAAAAGCATGAAGGATAAACAACAACAGCTTTGTTCAAGACTCAGCTCTAGTGCCACCTCTTACAGAAAGCCTTTCCTGGGTTCCCCAGTTGTCTCTACCCTTTGGCCCTCTAAAAAAATTTACTTTTTAGTTACTTTGTAGTATTTGTCTATTTGTTAATTGGTGTCTGTTGCATCCTCAACTCCTATGCCCAAAGAGAGTATAAGCCCCTTGAGAATATGAACTTTTTTGTCTTTATATTCTCAGAGCCTAGCACATCTCTCAGTATTTAGTAAAGTGCTTAATAAATACCTTTTATATAAAGCAGAGAACCACAGTGAGAAGAGCATTGGAGACCCTAGACATAAACGAAAACCTAGGCCTGAAGCATTTTCCCAAAGCATTAGGGGTTGGTGGATGTAACAAGCCAAAATTTATGAGAAAATGACATATAACTCTTCTCATTAGAGGCTACACTCCCCTAGAACTGAATTTGATTGGGTCACTATGTATGTGGAGCCATTGGAAATGCCTCCTTAGTGGAAAGGGAGAGGGAGATTACTTCAGTTCTCTTGGCCCAAAAACATTTCTTTGTGGTTAGACCAAGACCAAACTTACAGTTGAGGGTTTTTTAAAGTAGTAAAAATGTCAAGCTAACATAAAAATAAAATTTTTAAAAGATCAGTAGGAAATGATAAAAAAACAATGTCAATTATGGAGACTATAGTGGAATACCTGTAATAATTAACCAATAGCAAACTCAACTTTAATCGATAACAAAATTAGAGTGAAAGCAGACCAACTACAGAAAATTCAGGTGCAAAAAAAAAAAATCACTGAATTATTTGTTTAATTTAACATGAATTTACAAAGTGGAGATTATGTGCCAAGCAGTATGCTAGGTGCTAGGGACAAAATAAAAGTGTCTGCCTCTAACTACAAAACATAGGATCAGATAACAGACATTGAGAGCAATGCAATATTGTCACCATTCCAAAACTGAACTGAATAAACTCATGAAATCCTGCTGACTGGATCAACTACCAATTGATGTTATTTAATCTGAACTGGGCCCTCACTGCAGCAGGGCAATCTTTCTAAATTTCTCCTTAATCAGTTCTCTATACCACACAAGATGGTGACTATTCTGAACCTTCCAAAGTCTCCTTAAACTTCCCACTGAACCCCTTTACCCTTTATGTCAGCACATCATACTTCACTGAAAAAAAAAAGACCATTTTCAGATACTTCTCCTCTCTCTCCAACTCCTTACCTCACAGCCCCACTAAATCAGCCCATACTATTTCATCTTTCATCCTAGCCAACCAGTCTCAAATGAAGAGATGACCCTTCTTGACAAGGTCAACTCTTGATCCCATCTCCTCTTCTCTTCTCCAGCAGATTGTCTCTACTCTCATCAACCTCTCTCTAATCTTCAAATTCTCCTCCTATACTGGTTCCTTCCTTAATGCCTGAAAACAATTGTCGCCTCCAATCTTAAAAAAAAAAGCCTATGGTTGATAGCTCTCCTCCCTCTTTCAATTAAATTCCTTGAAAAAGTCACCTACACTCTGCGCCTCCACTTCTCTCCTTACTAAAACCCCTTTGTGATCTGGCTTCTGATCTAAATATTCAACAGAAACTGTTCTTTCCAAAGTTACCTAATGGGGCTTGCCTGGATATGTGCAGATTGCCTGACATGGAGGTGCTAGCCATCACATGGGGAGAGTAGCCTCCTTTGACTAGCTGTTTAAAGACTACATCCTTAAAACTGGCAAAATTGAGACAGTCTCTTTCTGGCTCATATTCTTTCCTGCTGAGTCCAAAGGGTAAAGATCACAGTTCACCCAACGCTCATGCCATGAACTGAGAAGGGAAGAACTTCTTTAATTTGCTCTACTTCTCTTTTATTCTGGCTCCAAGCAATGAGCCTGGTGGTCTTTGTTTCTGTTATTTCTTTCTTTCTTTCTTTCTTTCTTTCTTTCTTTCTTTCTTTCTTT
>NW_020940360.1:7978453-8046421 GCF_900497805.2 Vombatus ursinus
TTTCTTTCTTTCTTTCTTTCTTTCTTTCTTTCTTTCTTTCTTTCTTTCTTTCTTTTTGCTTTAAGTAGTATTTTATTTTTTCCAACAATTACATATCAAGAAAATTTCTGGCATTCATTTTTACAAGATTTTGAGTTCCAAATTTTTCTCCCTCTCTCCATCCTTTCCTCTCCCCTCTTCTGAAAATGGTAGGGATTTTGATACAGTTTGTATGTAGCTATCATGTAAAACATATTTCCATATCCATCACAATTGTGGAATAAGAAACAGATCAAAAGGAAAAAAATGAGAAAGAATAAAGTAAGCAAAAAAAATATGTTTCAATCTTCATTCAGAGTCCATCAGTTCTTTATCTGGATGAATCCTTGGTACTTGTCTTGGATCGTTGAGTTGCTGAGAAAAGCTGAGTCACTCATAGTTGATCATCACACCATGTTGCTGATACTGTGTACAGTGTTTTCTTGGATCTTCTCATTTCACTTTGCATCAGTTTGTAGATCAGGTTTTTCTGAAATGTGTCTGTTCATCACTTCTTATTGCACAATAGTATTCCATTATATTCATATACCACAGTTTGTTCAGCCATTCCTCAATTGATGGGTATCCCCTCAATTTCCAATATTTTGCCACCATGAATAGGGCCGCTATGAATATTTTTGCACATGTAGGTCTTTTTCCTTTTTTTATGGTCTCTTTGGGATACAGACCTAGTAGTAGTATTGCTGGATCAAAGGGTAAGTGCAGTTTGGTTGCCCTTTGAGCATAGTTTCAAATTGCTCTCCAGGATGGTTGAATCAGTTCTCAACTCCACCAACAGTGCATTAGTTTCCTAATTTTCCCACATCCTCTCCAACATTTATCATTTTCCTTTTTTGTCATATTAGCCAATCTGATTGGTGTGTGGTGGTATTTCAGAGTTGTTTTAATTTTCATTTCTCTAACAAAAAGTGATTTAGAGCTCTCCTTCAAATGCCTACAGATAACTTTGATTTCTTCATCAGAAAATTGCCTGTTCATATCCTTTGACCATTTATTAATTGGGGAATGGCTTGTATTCTCATAAATCAACTCAGTTCTCTATATATTTTAGAAATGAGGCCTTTATCAGAGACACTTGCTGTAAAGATTGTTTCCCAGCTTTCTGCTTTCCTTTTAATCTTGGTTGCATTTGGTTTTGTTTGTACAAAAGCTTATCAATTTAATATGATAAAAATTATCTATTATATATTTTGTAATGCTCTCTGTCTCTGGTTTGGTCATGAAATCTTCCCTACTGGGACAGCTAGGTGGTGCAGTGGATGGAGCACTGGCCCTGAAGTCAGGAGGACCTGAGTTCAAATTTGGCCTCAGACCACACTTGTCACTTAATAGCTGTGTGACCTTGGGCAAGTCACTTAACCCCAATTGCCTTAAAAAAAAAAGAAAAGAAATCTTCCCCTCCCCATAGATCTGACAGGTATACTATTCCTTGTTCTTCTAATTTGATAGCTTCATCATCTGTGGTACCTTTTAGCAAGATGTAGTTTCCTTCCTTATCTTTTTTAATTAAGTCTATTTTTGTTTTTACTTTGTCTAAGATCAGGATGGCTACCTCTGCTTTTTTTTTTTAACTTCAGTTGAAGCATAACTGATTCTGCTCTGGTGCCTTATCTTTACTCTGTGTGTGTCTCTCTGCTTCAAGTGTGTTTCTCGTAATCAACATATTGTAGGATTCTGGTTTTTTTTGATCCACTCTGCTATCTGCTTCCATTTTATGGGAGAGTTCATCCCATTCACATTCACAGTTAAGATCACTACCTGTGTATTTCCCTCCATTTTACTTTTCTTCCTATTTGTCCTCTCTTTCCTTTCACCCTTTCCTACCTCACTAGTGTTTTGCTTCTGTCTGCTACTTCCCCTGATCTTTGCTCCCTTCTGTCAATCCCCACCACACCCTTTACTTAATCTATTCCCCTCCTACTTCCCTCTTGGGTAAGATAGATTTCTATATTCCACTGATTGTATATATTATTCCCTTTTTGAGTCAATACTGATGAGAGTAAGGCTCAAACGAAGCCAATCACTCCCTGCCCCCCACATCTTCCCCACACTGTAATAGATCTTTCTCACTTACTCATATAAGATAATTTACCCCATTCTACTTCTCCCTTCCTTCTGCACACAGTGTACTCCTCTTTCTCATCCCTTAATTCTTTATGTCATTCCTTCAAATTCACTTTATACCTGTACCCTCTGTCTATGCCTATTCCATCTATCTGTACTGTTAGTGATGCAATTTTTAAGAGTTACAGGTATCATCTTCATGTGTAGGGATGTAAACAATTCAATTTTATTGAATCTTTTATGTTTTCTTTTCCCTTTTCACCTGTTTATGCTTCTCTTGGGTCTAGATATTAAGGGTAAAATTTTTGGTTTAATTCTGGTCTTTTCCTTATGAAGGCTTGAAATCCTTCTATTTCATTGAATGACCACTTTTTAGGTTGATGTAGTACATGTAATTTTGCTAGGTAAGTGATTCTTGGTTGTAGTCCTAGCTCCTTTGCCCTTCAGAACATCATGTTCCATGATTCCATGTTCCATGGAACCTCCAATCCCTTAATGTTGTAGCTGCCAAGTTCTGTGTGATCCTGATTATGACTCTCCAATATGTGAATTGTTTTTTTCTGTTCACTTGTAATATTTTTTTCCTTGACCTGATAGTTCTGAAATTTGGCTATAATGTTCCTTGGGGTTTTTATTTTGGGAACTCTTTCATAAGGTGATCAGTGGATTCTTTCGATGTCTACTTTGCCCTCTAGTTCCAGGATACCAGGGCAATTTTCCTTGACAATTTCTTGAAAGATGCTGTCCAGGTCCTCCTTTTGATTATGGTTTTCAGTAAATCCAATGATTCTAATATTGTCTCTCCTGAATCTATTTTCTAGGTCATTTGGTACCATGAGGTAATTTATATTTTCTTCCATTTTTTCATTACTTTGAATTTGTTTGATTGATTCATGATATGTCCTAGAGTCATTAGCTTCCACTTGCTCAATTCTAACTTTTAAAGGGTTATTTTCCTCAATTGGCTTTTGTGCTTTCTTTTCCATTTGACCAATTGTACTCTTTAAGGAGCTGTTTTCTTCAGTAGATTTTTGTATCTCCTTTTCCAGTTGGCCAATTCTACTTTTCAAGCAATTTTCCAAACTGTTGAGTTTTTTTTTCATAATTCTTTTGCATCACTCTCATTTATTTTCCAAATTTTTCTTCTACCTCTCCTATACAATTTTTAAGCTCCTTTTTGAGTTCTCCCATGAGTTCTTTCTGGGCTTGAGACCACTTCCTGTTTTTCTTTGGGGTTTTGCCCACAGGTGTTTTGACATTGTTGTCCTCTTCTGAGTTTTCATCTTGCATCTTCCCTATCACCACAATAACTTTTTATGGTCAGATTCTTTTGTTGTTGTTGTCACCATTGTTGTTGTTGTTGTTGTTGTTGTTCTTTTTTGCTCATCTTTTTTGGCTTTTTTTCCTTTCTTTTAAATTTGATCTCTGCTTCCAGGGTAGAACTGTCTCAGGCTTCTTGTGCCTGGCTGCAGGCCCTGGCTGTTTACTTGGTGCTGTGCTGACGTTGCCCTGAGGCACACAGGGAACCCTCATGGCTATTGCTGGATGCTGCAGGGGTCTGGCAGCTTACCTGGTGCTGAGCTGGAGTCCTAGTGGTAGTGCCTGGCCTGTGCTGAGGCCAGGTGGGGTTTCTCTGCATTTCCCTGGGACTACACTGAAACACATGGAGTTCCCACTGCTGGAACACTACACTGAAGCGTGTGGTGGTTCTCAGAGCTGGAGTCTGCCAGTTCCTCTGACTACGCTAAGGCACATGTTGGTGGGGGAAGTTCCTCATGTTGGCATTTGCCTGCTCCACCACACTGGGGCTCAGGATCTCCTGCTGGTTTTCTGAGGTAGGCTTGCTGCTGGCTTGCTGGGATGCTTCCTGTCCTGGAATGCACTCCCCCTTTACCCAAGTAAGACAGACCTTTCTTGCTGATCCTCCAAGTCTCCCAAGCTAAAAGACCACTCCATCCTGTCTTTCCACTGGCTCCACAATTCCAGGATTTGTTCTGGGGCACTATTTTATAATTGTTTGGAGGTGAATATGGGAGAACTACAGTGATTTATTGCTTACTCCACCAGAAGTCTAGGTGTTTTTGGCTCCCAGAAGTCTAGGTGCTTTTTTTAAAATTTATTTTATTTTAAATTTATGGAATAAAATAAGAATTTCCATAACATAGTATAATAAAAAAGATAATTGCACATTAAATTGCAAATCAATTATGTGCAACTTGCTATTCCTTTTCACAATATAATGAAGTTGTCATGTAAATTTCCTTTCTTATCTTTTTTCTTTTTTTTCTTCCCTCCCTTCCCCCCTCACTTTCTGGTGCCTTCAATGGGGCTGAACCTGGGGGTTTGAGCCATGGAAACCTTGGAAGAGGATTTCAGAAGGGATGGTATAGGCAGCCAGCCCAGCTGGGAAGCCCAGAAGAGCCATAGTGCTTAGAACCTGAACAGGATTTCTCGACTAGGAATTAGAATTGTGTGCCCTAAAGGGACCAAGCTAAGTTATGAACATAATCTTTTTTCCCTCGCCTATGACTAAAGTGGTCAAAGGGAGGAAGGAGATTATGCTTCCCATATGTTGGGGGAGTAAGTTTGTATATTGGTGATTATCTCTTTTGAAGTAAAATATTTCTTTGTAAAAGTCACTCCAACTACTAGTAGTTGAATGGAACTAGGGTACAGCGCCACCCCCTACACTTAGGGAAATACCACCATTGAGGGCAGGAGCCATTTGCAGAGAGTCTAGATACTCCCAACCTCCTTAAGTGTACTGGAGGACTCTTGGATGATGTGTAACATACTTGCCCTTCTGGATATGGGTGTTAGTGTTAAATATGTATTTTATATATGCTATTTACATGTATGCTACCTTTACCAGTAGAATATAAGCTTCTTGAGGTATTATCATTGCTATTCTTTTGTAGCACTAACACTTATTAAGTGCTTAATTTATTAAACACTTAATAAATTTATGTTGATTGTTCATTGAACAATTGGTATAGTCCCACTTCAGAGAGAAAAAAATATTAGGAGTCTAGATAATAATAGCATTTATATAGTGATTGAATATTTGCAAAGTGCCTTACATGTACTATCTCATCTGATCCTTACAACAAACCTGTAAGGTAGTTGCTATTATGCACATTTTACAGATAAGTACACTGAGGCTGAGAGAACTTAAATTACTTTCTCATGATCATTGAACTAGTAGGTAATGTTAGAAACGGGATTCAAACCCAAATTTACCTGGAATCAAAGAACTGCAGCCTTTTCACTCTAACACACAAGAAGAAAATGGTGGTTGAAAATATACATATCTTTTTCACATTATCTGATGTCAGGAGCCATCAAGCTTGTTATATGTACCTCTAGGCCAGGCAATGGTAAGGGGTGGGTAGGGGTTTGTTAATTGATTGATTGAAAGGTCTTCACATATCTCCCCTATTGTTTACCGTCAACATCAAACATTTATTGGACAGGACACTATTTTAGTCATTGAGAATACAAAGTGGTCCTTGTCTTCAAGGATTACAAATCTTGGAACTTCCCTATTTCCTACCAACTACCCTATTTGGAGACTTCTCCAAAACCCTCCATCAAGACCTCCTTCCTCAGTAAACTTCATTATTGGGAAATCTCATTATGTTACTAGATTGAATATGCCTGGTACTCACATCTCATCAATAATCTCTATCCCTCTAACTGGACCCTTTGACTGGAGGACAAGGCTATAGGCTCTAGAGCCTCTATTTAAATAGGGAGCTTAGCATAGTCTTTCTCCCCATTTCCCACCAGCTACACTGCTTTTGGACTTCTTTGAAACTCTCTATCATGCCCCTGCATCAGGTACCTTTTCCATCCCACTCCCCTTTTCATTTTCCTTTTGTGAATTATCTTCCCCTGTTAAACTACAAGCTCCATGAAGGAAGGGATTGTCTTTGATTGTCTTTGCATTTGTATCCCCATCACTTAACATAATGCCTAGCATATAGTGGGTGCTATTTTAATAAATATTTATTGACTGACAGGGGTGGGTTTGGGGGAAGCTTGTTAATTGATTAATTGACAGCTCTTCCTCTATCTCCCTTGCTCCATTGTTTAAAATCATCAATATCAACTACTTATTGAATAGGATGCTATTTTAGTTATTGGGAATACAAAGAGGCATTAGATACGGTCCCTACTTCAAGGATTACAAATCTTGGAACCCTGTGATCTCAGAAGAATCACCTCTAGTAAGTGTCACAGGTAAGACTTGAACTCAGGTTTTCCTCATTCCATGTCTAATACTCTATTTACTATGTCACAATCTAATTCTGAGAAACTAGAATATATACTCTAACATGACAGATGGAACTAATTTAAAATATCAATCACTAAACAGAAATGTCTTATAATGTATGACTAGCAAAATTGTAGCAAAGTTGCTATTGATTAAATCACATCCATATTGACTGTAGTCACTGAATTGGAAGATCTGACCAAGTTTTCTTTCCAGTCTGAGCATTTTTCCTGTGTAATGTCATTCCGGTTGATCATAGACTTTTTAGAAATTGATCTAAAGTAGTTGATTAAGACTAGTTCTCATCTCATTAAGTACATTAAATAGGGTGTGGTCAAACTGATTGACTTAATCAACCCCATTCTTACATAAATTATAAATTGTATAACATAAATACATATCACATAATATAAAGTCCCACACACAATATTTATTATTCTACTATGTCTTCATGAGTTCAAATCC
The DNA here is from genome assembly GCF_900497805.2 of Vombatus ursinus. Lineage (NCBI taxonomy): Eukaryota > Metazoa > Chordata > Mammalia > Diprotodontia > Vombatidae > Vombatus > Vombatus ursinus. The sequence goes on from NW_020940360.1 coordinate 7,985,298, forward strand.
AGCCTCAGACATTTATAATCTGTGTGACCCTGAGCAAGTCATTTAACCCTGTTTGCCTGAATTCCTCATCTGTTGAGCTAGACAAAGAAATGGCAAATCACTCCAATATCTCTGCCATGAAAACCCCAAATGAGGTCACAAAGAGTCAGACATGATTGAAAAACTACTAAACAACAATGTATATGGAAATGCTAGTTTTATTTGGTGTTGAAGTTCAGAATATTTTTTGAAAGGTAAAATTCCAAACAATTAATTAATTTAAATTAGCCTATTTTGAATATATTCTCTTCACAGTCCTATCTTCTTTAACTCCTGTGAATTTGCCACTTCTGTCTGCTGATCAGCTTCCTGAAATGGCTTTGTGCTCTTCTTGTTTCCCTCTCTTTATTTACCCTTATACTGTAAGGGTGATATGATGCCTGTCTCCTGGATCATCCCTTTCAACAGAGAAGAAATGCTTGACCACCTCCATCTCAATTGGGAGAAAAATAGAGGGCTGAAACCAGGGGAAGAAAAATTCCACATGTCATTCCCTCCCTTCAGCTTTAGTTCTATTTCGATATTATACCAACCACCAATTGATCCTTGGTAGCTCTTACATTCCAAAACACTTCTGCAAGAATATTTTTGTTTTACGAACAATGAACTATTGTAATACTCCTCATTCCCAGAGCTGGAACTTTAAGAACACACCACATCAGTTGCTCGTTTGATTATTTTCTCATGAACCTGCACCATTTGATTTATGCTAGCACATTTTTACATCTAAAACCATTTTGGTTTTTTATAATCAAGTTTTAATCTTCTAAACTAGATGATTCAGAGAAAATACTTAATCCATCAAAATAACCCCAAACCATGTGCTTTTCAAATCACCCCCAAAAAGGCATATAGTTTCCATCATGTTTGGATTGTAAAAATACTTGGTAATTTATGATCATTGGCTTGTATCCAGTTGCCTGAGCCTTCAATATTATATTGATGCCATCCTCCAAAAGTGTACTGGCTTGATTTCACAAGGATAACTGTGGTTTGGGATTAGCTGCAATTCTTGAATAAAAGAAATCAGTCCCTTAACTCTACTCCCAATTGGCTTCATAATTCTCCAGAGGCAGATCTTAACCCAATTGGAATAGGCACTTCCTTGGCAATTACTAACAGTTGTTGGGTCTGAAGTAGGGCACATTCAAGAGGTGTCTTCTAAACTAGTTCCAATGAGGACAAGATCTTTTTCATGGAGGACAGGCTCATAGGCATTGCGAGTTTCTCCATCTCTAAAAATATTTAAATTTGCCAAGTGAGAAATCCAGGCTGGTGAGGGCATGCACCAATACCTAGAGAAATATTTAGGCTAGCCTTGAGTTAGGACAACTTGCTTCTTGTAAATAATGACTGCATGGACTCGAAGTACCCCCAAGCAAATCTCTTAAACTAAAACTGCTACAGAAGAGTTGATGATTTGCATTGGCAGAGTTTCCTTACTGGGAGCTCCCTATGCCAGTGAAATTACAGGTCTAGACAAAAAAAAAAAAATCTTAAAAAACCTCATTATTTGAACACAAAACAGGAGTACCTCTTAGAGATTCCATCCTCAAATATTTCCTTTCTCTTCCCTTCTTTCTTTCTCTCTCTCCTTTCTATCCTCTTTCTCTCCCTTTCTTCCTCCTTCCCTCCTTTCTTTATCTCCCCCTTTCTTCCCTCCCTCCCTCCCTTTTTCTCTCTTTTTCTTTCTCCTTTCTTTTTCTCTCCCTTTCCTCCATCCCTTCCTCCTGCCTTCCTTTCTTTACTTTTCCTCTCTCCCTTCCTCTGTCTCTCCTTTCCTTCCCTTCTCCCTCCCTCCTCTTCTTCCCTTTGTCCCTTCTTCCCACCTCCTTTTATTCCTTCTTCCCATCTTCCCTCCCTCCCTTTCTTCCCTCCTCCCTCCTTCTCTCCTTCCTTCCTCCCTTCTTTCTCCTTCCTTTCCTTCCTCCCTTTCTCCATTCCCTCCTTTCTCTCTCTTTCTCCCTCCTTTCCTACTTCCTTTCTTTCCTCCTTCCCTTCTTCCCTCTTTTATTCCCTACCTTCCTCTCTCCCTCCTCCTTTCTTTACCTTTCCTCCCTCACACTCTTCCTTCCCCTCTTCTCTCCTTCCTTCCTTCCTTCCCTACATCCCTCCCTTCCTTCCTTCCTTGTTTCCCTTCCCTCCTTCCTTCACTCTAGCTTTTTTTTTAATAGCAGCACTTTTATGTTAGCGAAAAATTTGAAATAAAGCCCATGGACTGTGGAATGGCTAAACAAATTGTGCTACATGAAAGTAATGGAATATTACTATGATATAAGAATCTACAAATTTGATGGATACAAAGAAACCCAGAAAGAGTTGCATGAACTAATGCGAAGTGAAGAAATCAGAGCCAAGAAAACAATATACATAATGATGACAACAATGTAAATGAAAAGAACAACTAGCACAAATCAATTGAAATTAGATGCTGCAGAATTACAGAGAATAAGCTTGACTTCTCGAGGCAGCTAAATAGTGCAGCGGAAAGAGTGTTGCACCTGGAATGAGCAAAACTTGAATTCAAATTCAGCTTCTCAAATGCTTACTAACTGTGTGATGCTAAGTAAATCACTTTGCCTCTGTCTCCTTCAGTTTCCTCTGCTGTATAATGGGAATATAATAGCATATCCCTCACAGAGCTGTTGTGAAGATCAAATGATATAATATGTGTAAAGCGCTTAGCACAGTGCCTGGCACATTGTAAGTGCTTAATAAATGGTTGTACCCTCTTCTCTTTCTCTCCCCCCAAAAAAGTATGAGAATACACCTTCCTACTACTTTACAGCAGTGGGGAGGAGGAACAGCTGTGGAACATTATATATATTGTTAGATGATTTTTTATATATTGATGAATTTTGCTGGTTTTCTCCCCTCTTCTTTCTCTTTAAAAATAACCTTGGTAATAAGGGATAGGAGGGTAAAAGACTATAGGGGAAAGTCTATGTAAAAACAAAATATACCAATAAAATTTATTTTTAAAAGAGACTATTTAAAAGGAAATTTAAAAGGAAAGAGTTTTACCATGGCATAAGATATGTTTATAGAGGTGGATCTATTGCTACTTTTTTAGTATGATATTTCATTAAATACCTTAACAGTTATCCCTTCCACATCACAACGGTTAGAGGCCCAGGTGCTCACCTCCACCCTACCTCCGTGATCTGAAAAATCTGCAGAGAAATTTTTGGCCCTCTCTTCGTACCAGAGAAAAAGTCGGAATTATTATGGTATTAAAAAATAACATATGTTGACATTATATAATACTGTACATATATTTCATGCATTTCTGAGTTTCTAAACTTTTTCTGGATCATCTGCTGGCCTTTGCATGTCATCTGTGGCTTCCACAAAACTCCCAAAAAAATCCCATTTAATTTCTCATGTCGACCAGAGATATATCAAAACCTAGAAAGTTGGGATGTGGAAGGGATAACTGTACTTTGGATTAGTTGTGGCCTCTGGCTGACTAAAAGTAAACACAAGAGAAGAGGCTTGGGGGCAATTGTTTTGAGTGGTTTCAAGAATTACAGAGTTTCTTGATTCTGGGGTATCTTTTCAGGAGGCCCATGTATAAGAGGGAGCAGTTCAGGTGATACACTGGACATGGGGAAGAAGCCCATACAAGAGCATCATTTGTATACCCTAAATCTGTAGGCATCCTTTGGGGAAGAAAAAAAAATCAGCCTTTGTTTAGATAGCACGGTTTTCTAATCTGCAAGTTTGTGTATAGCACGTCAGACCATTTACTTTAAAATAGCTATGGCACCATTGTGGGGCAAGGTGACATCCAAGTATTTCTGTTTATTACTATCAAAGAAAGGCAAAATGTTGTTAACTATTTGGAATACTAGCAATGAACCTAGAATTGTACAGAGGACAACCAGTTAAGGGAATATACCTCATGGCCTTAAGAAATAGTGACAGTGGAAGTGTCTTTTGTTGTGCTATGGATACTTTGGAAATACGTGCAAGATTTACTAAATAATATTAGACGAACCAAACTGTGATTTTTTTACATACATCGTCTGAATGCTTGTTGTTGTTCAGTCATTTCCATTGTGACCAACTATTTGTGACTCCATTTGGTATTTTTTTGAGAAAGGTACTGGAGTGGTTTGCCATTTCCTTCTCCAGCTCATTTTACAGAGGAGGAAACCAAGGCAAACAGGATTAAATGACTCACACAGGTTCACACAGATAGTGTCTAAGGCCAGATTTGAATTCAGAAAGATGAGTCTTCCTGACTTCAGGCTGGGCACTCTATCCACTGTGCCACCTAGGTACCCATCGGAATAAGTAGACTATTCCAAAATCTGTGGTGATATAAAAAGTTTTATTTGAAAGGTGACCAATAAGTCTCTCAATGAGGCCAAGGGCATGATCTACAGGGTGAAAATCCTTGCAGTCAGAGATGGAGTATCTGAAGACAAATCATTACAACTAACCCTAGAGAAGGAATCAGGAAGAACTAATGATAGATTTGGGGATTTCCCAGTGTACTGATGTTTCTACATCTAACAAGCATCTCAAGATAGGACCTATATCACTCTATGGAAGACCTCTTTGAATCTTAAAGTATTCACCTGGAAAATCAAGAAGGCAAAATTACAAGTGTAGCTTATGGATACAATGAAACACAGTGAGGCTGGTATTCATCTTCCCGTCCCAGATCTATTTTTTTACGAGGCCATTCTTTGCCCCATTTTAAAGCCTTAATTACTGCATAGGTGCTGCCTCAGTCAAGCTAAGACCTGTTAAGGACCTTAGCCTGAAAAGGCCAAGATCCCCCACTGCATCCTGGGCCATCTCCAGTTGTCCTGATCCATATCTGGCCACTGGACCCAGATAGCTCTGGAGAAGAAAGTGAGGCTGGTGACTTTGCACAGCCTTCCCTCACTTATATCCAATTCACTTGCATACCATGGCATCGCCTCCCTGATGTCATGGTCCTCCTCAAAAACAAAGGACAAACAGCAGCAGCAGCGGCTTCCATTACAAACCACACATTTGCAATCATCTTCTGGTTTTCCACAGCCTGATGTGCACTTTATAAGAAATCCCATTTCCAAAACATGGGGAAATTTAATCTCTCCCATTTCATTTTTTATTTATTCAACCAATATTTTTCTCCCTTTTTCATCAATTCAAAAAATATTCATTTAGCAACCTTCTAGGTACTATTGGGATTACAAAATACCTTGAAGAACTTATGTTAAGAAGTCAATAATATCAAGTAGCTTAATGTGTACAGAGATAAGATCTACTTACAAGAAACACCTAGAGAATAATACAAGAGAGGATGCAAAAGTATAAGGATAAATTTCTCAGTCTATTATTTAAGGCCTTATAGAATCTGGGTCCAATCTACCTTTCCATTCTTCTGTCATATTACTCTTCTCCAGGCACTCTACATTCTAACCAAATTGGACCCCAAACTCAGCATTCTATTTCCCACTTTTGTGTATTTGTTTAAACATTAAGGGCCCTCCAGAATTTGTCTCTAGACTAACTTTGCAGTTTTATTTCTCAGTCCTCCCTTTCTGTTCTAGTCATTCCCCTCCAGGCTAATTTTATATTGACTTTGCCATCATGATTCAGCCTGGAATATTCCTTCACCCTGTCATCCCCCTTCTCCCCTTGGTAAGTTCCTTTAAAGGTCTCCATTTTGGGGACAGGCTCAGGTTGGCTATGCTTCATTTCATTCATTCCTGACTATTCTTCTGACTCTCTGGACTTTGCCTGCATGCCCTCAAGCAGGTACCTTCTCCTGCCTTGACTACTGGCTGATGGTCAGATTGGCTTGTCCAGGTTCAATGCTCAATCTAGCTGAGTTGATATAAGAGGAGAGAGAGGGATACCTTTATCCCTTCATTCATTGTTTGTTTTCTCTCTCTCTCTCTCTCTCTCTCTCTCTCTCTCTCTCTCTCTCTCTCTCTCTCTCTCCCTCCCTCTCTCTCTCTCTCTTTTTTTTCTCTGTCTCTCTTTCTCTCTCTCCTCTCCTCTCCTCTCCCTTCCTATTCTTTTCCTTTCCTTCTCAATGAGACCAAGAGCATGATCTACAGGGTGAAAATCCTTGCAATCAGAGATGGAGTATCTGAATACAAATCATTACAACTAACCCTAGAGAAGGAATCAGGAGGAACTAATGATAGATTTGGGGATTTCCCAGTGTGCTGATCTTTCTACATCTAACAAGCATCTCAAGATAGGACCTATATCACTCTACAGAAGGCCTCTTTGAAGAAGCTAAACAATAGATGGAACTAAAAAAAAAAGAGGCCCTTTCTACCTCTAAATCTATGATCCTACTCTTTTAGGAGACAGAGGTCAAAAAGGAGTACATTACAGGCATGGGAGAGACAGCCTTTGTAAAAGCATAGAGATGAGAGATGGAATGCCAAGTGTAGCTAGCAAGCAAATTTGACTGGCAATAGAAAGCACCCATGTGAGTAATGTGAAAGAAGGATGGTAAGTTAGGTGGGAGTCAGATTGTAGACAGCTTTAAATGCCAGAACGAGAAGTTTGTGTTTTATCCTAGAGGCCGAAGGGGTTGACTTCCCTGCCAATCAGATTGTCTCTACCTCTCAGAAGATATCAGATTGGAAAAAAAAACTATTCCACAAGTTTATAAAATCAGGTAAGAAGGAAAAACTTCCTTCTGTGTTCCCTGGTCCTATGAGAGTTAATTTAAGAAGTGTGAGCTAAAGTTCTCTAGCTGATATTAACTACTAAGCACTTATGGGGAAAAGAGAAGCTGCTCTTGAGGTGACTTCCAAATAGGAAAGGATTCTCCAAGACACTCAAATGTGTGCCTTCCAACTCTATATAAAATAGCTCTACCACCCATTTCACTGCCAAGTTCAAACCGAATTCTAACAAATGATCAAGAGTCAAAGTTGATGTGCTGGGTAGGGAATAGGCACTTGGGCTCTGATCATTGCAATCAAAACAAAATTGCCTGGCCTTAAAACTTCGGGGCCCTCCTTTTCCTTGGGGCTTCTCTTCCTCATTTGCTTTGTTTTTCCTATTATGATGACCCACATTTGACCTCATTAAAGCACGTCTATGAGAACAGCAACTTTCTTTCTTGCACTTCTTAGTGTCTGGAGGGCTTACATTTTCCTGAATGGAAAGGCTCACCTGGGAGTCTGGGCATGACTGTTATGTTGAGGCAAGAGAGGAGACCACAATTTGGGCACAGCCTCAAAAGCCTTGCTCCTTAATGATGTGTTGAAGTGTTTCTGAATAGAACTTGCTTGTTCCTCAGTCGTGCCATTACCCCTATGTTTTAAATAGCTAAGTTGAACTGCCATTTTACCCAGTTATTTGGAATGCTACTAGAGGAATCAGTCAGTAGGCAATGGTGGGGGTCTGTAGTGAGAGACTGTCCTGAAAAAAAGATATAGGAAAGAAATTCTACAGAACATATGTAAAAGTCTGAATTTTTAATGTTGAGTAGTCATAATAAAATCATAATTTCCATAACCCTATTCCTCCTCATTCAGAATCTTTCACATATAATCTTGGATTGATTTTCCAAAGAGGGCCTAGGAGCTAAGTAAGTAGGAATGCTCATTATAAATGCTATATAAAAATAGAAACAAAATGCATGGAGAGGTGAAATTACTTCTTCAACATCACAGAGACTGAGTATGGAAGGATCAGTAAGAAGACCATGGTGTCCTGATATCCAGTCCAAAGCTTTTAGAATTTGCAGTTTCCAGGAAGGCTTTCAGGGATTCACCATCAGTCTTCAAATTTGTTTTATAATGGACTTAATTATGCTATACTTGACACTATATAAGGAGAACCAAATGAATATTATCCCTCATTATCAGGACATAGGATAAATATCTACCCTCTAAGAAAATAATAAAAGAAAAGAAATATATACAATGTTCAGGACATGCAGACAGTAGGATGGAACCAGTATATGAAAGGACAGTGAATGATTGCATAAGTGAAGTATATTTTAGAGGCAGGCGCAATACATATAGTTCATACCTTGGTCATGGCGGTGAGCATGGGCAGAACAGTCGTGGGAGTCCAGTTTCCAGATTGATAGGGGCAGTGAAAGAATCAAAACTTTCTGAGTCTTTTTTGTTCATTTTATGGATAAAGTATTATTATGGACAGTATGCTAAATTTTAAGTGCCTAATATATTCAAAGCATCGTGCTAGGTGCTGCAGAAACAAAGAGAAAAACAAAGCTGTCTGTCTCCCCAAGGAACTTAAATTGTATTCAGAGGACAAAACATGAGCAGAGGGGAGGGGAGGGGAGGGGAGGTGAGGTGGGGGAGACAGGGACAGAGAAAGAAGGAGGGTGGGAGGGAAGGGGGAGAGAGAGAGGTGGGGGGGAGGGAAAGGGAGAGAGACAGGGAGAGGAAGAGAGCAAAGAAGAAATAAGCAGGGAGATCAGCATAGGCCTCATCTGCACTTTGAAGGAAGGTAGGGACTCTAAGAGACAGCAACAATAGCAACCACTTGCATAGGGATTTAAAATTTGCAAAGCATTTTGCTGAGATTAGGAAGGAGACGTTTCATGAAATGGCTGGGCAGAGACACAGGAAAGAGAGATGGGGTGTCTTCTATGGGTAACAACAACCAGTCCAATGTAACTAGAATAAAGAGTAGATGAAAGGAAATAATATGAAATTAGACTGGAAAAAAGCCAGAATGTGGAGGCCTTTAAACTTAGGATTTTGTATTTTATCTAGAGGCAATAGGGAGACACTGAAGATTTTTGAATGAGGAAACAGCACAATCATATCTCTGCTTGAGGAATGTCAATTTGGCAGCAAGAATTCAATGAAAGAATTTCAACACCTAGTCCATGATTCCCTCTCTTACACCTTCATTAAAAAAAAAAAAAGTATCTCCCTTCTTTGTGCCCCCATGGCACTTTGTTTGGAAATCTCTCATAGCCCTTGACACATTCTGCGTTCTTGTATAATTATTTATGTTTGAGAGAGGTAAGATGGTAGAGTGAAAAGTATCCTTAAATTGGCTCTAGGTGAGAAGTGGGTTTGAAGCCTGGCTCTGACTTTTACTAACTGTGTGATCCTAGACAATGGGTTTCATTTCTCCTAGCCCCTATTGCTATATCCTTAATGCTTAGAGATGACCAACTTCACAGGGTTGTTATGAGCGAAGCTCTTCAGAAACAGTGAAGTGCTACGTAATTGCAAGTAATTATACTTTACACATATCTCATATCCCTTACTAGTCCGTAAACATTCTGAAAGAAAAGGAAATAAGCATTTATTAAATGCTTAATGAATTAATTAATGTTAATTAATATTCCAGTAAGTACTGAGGATTAAATACAAACAAAAAGGCAGTCCTTGCCTTCAAAAAACTTATGTTCTAATGGGAAAAGCATAAGATAAGCAACTGAAAAGGGGAAGAGCAAACATGCAGGAGAGATGGTTTTGAAGTCTGGGAGCCAGGAACAAGTCTAGGAATAGAATGAAGGCCTTCAAGGATCCAGGAGGAACTCACCAATGGGCAAAGGGGTAGGCCTTAAAGAAGGATGGTGCAGGTTGAGAAGGCCAAAGCAAAGGTTGGATGCTCCAGGGTAAGGAGGTCCCAGGCACTTAGGAAAATTCTAGGATGAGACAGTATGGAGAGAGAGAATGTCTTATTCATCCTTTTTATCTCTCATAATAGCCAGAAGACAGCCTTGCACATAGTATGCCCTTAGTAATGGTTTGTTGAATTGCACTGAATTCAGAACTTAGATATTTGTGCTTTTCCTAGGCTTGTTGACTCTCTATCCCACAAAACCCAAAATGCCTAGAAAATGGCTAACACTTTCTATACATTTCACTGTCTTCTCAAAGGAAATGGAAAATCAGCTATAATGGCATTTTTCCTAGCTAATTCAAAGCTCTCTATGATGCTACGTCAGAAGATGTGATATTGATGGAACTTATGAATAACAGTGATGTCAGTTGATAGAAGATGTGCATATCAAGGAGGCGTTACAATAGAATATAAGCTTTTTGGGGACTAGGACTGTGTGTGTGTGTGTGTGCATGCATTTTATCTCTAGGACCTATAATGGGGCTTTGCACATAGTAGGAGCTTGATAAATGCTAATTGGATTTGATCATTAAAAGGTCATTCCAATACTCATTCAACAAATATTTGAGAACCTACTGTGTGCAAGGAAGGCACTGTGTGCGCTAGGTGTTACAGGAAATGCCAAATGAATAAGACATGGCCCTTGCCCTCAACAGACTTACCAGCAACTTAGCAAAGAAGTTCAAGAGGTTAAGAGACTTGTCCTAAATCACTCAGCTAGTGTCTGAGGTCAGATTTGAACTTGAGTCTTCTTGACTGCAGAACCAGTGCTATATTCACTGTACCACCTAAGTGCCTCAATAATGTAGATATAACTTATAAGTGTTTCACATTCTTAGAGAGCCAGTTGTTAAACATTAATGATCACATACCTCCTCAAAGGTCATTTAGTTCATCGCCTTCATTTTCATAGATGAGAAAACTAAGATCCAGTGAGGTTAAATGACAAGGTCAATATTACAAAGATAATGGATGGAAAAACAGGAATTTTGAATTCATATTACGTAATTCTAAATCCAACACTTTCTCCACCATGCTGTGGGGCCTTCCTGCTATTTTGTTTTTTTAATTCGAGGTTTGTCTGTATTTCCACTGAATTTTCATGGAGGTTGCAACTTAATTTGTCTTAGGAATCTTAAAATTAAACATGCAACTCCAATTATTAAGTATACCTCAGATTCCACATTCTTAAAGTATGGATTCAGTGAACTGAACAAGCTCTCAAAAATTAAATAACTATAACAGAAAAGTTCCATTAACTTGAGGGACAGGTTCTCTCTCTCTCTCTCTCTCTTTCTCTCTCTCTCTCTCTCTTTCTCTCTCTTTCTCTCTCTTTCCCATTTTCTCTTTTTTATTGACTGCTAGGGAAGAAATGAAGCCCAAAGTATTGAAGAAATGGTGATAGTGAGGGAAATATGGATCAGGTAAAGGATTTTGAAAAAATGCCCCAGACAAGTTTGAAGGGGGGCACCTTGAGAAATCAGCTTTAACAGCTGATTCAATTACCCAGGACGGAAAGCCAATCACCTGGAATCATGTGATATTAACTCTTCAACGTCTTAATTACCCAAGATCTCCAAACAAAGCAATCAGAAAACAGATGTCTTTTCTCAGACCCATGCTAAAATCACCACATAGCAAATTTATGACTTCACTGTAACTCCAGAAAACCATCGCTTTATTATTCCTGTGCTTCAAATTTCAAAATTGCCATTCCCAAGTGAATGACTACAAGGAAATATCACTAGTAATACTGTGACTATTAACAGTGTTTGGATGTCATTGTTATCAGCTGTCACAATAACACCTCCCTAGGAAATTTCAGGAGAAAGGGTGTTATATAAAGGGCTGTCTGTTTGCGTTAGGTTACTATAGTTATAAGATGGCTTCTATGAGTTGGTCATCTGAGAATGTCTACCAAAAGTGATTACTTTCCAGTGAAATATTCCATTTAATTTCTCCATAATCCATTCCCTCTCCTGCCTATCACACCTTTAATAACTCTACGTCATATGCTCATTAATCTTTCGCCTCCTACATCATGTTTTTTTTTACATTTAAAATTAGAAATAGTTATTTTTTACTTTGATTTATCATTTTCCCCTTTTAAAAAAGACCATATAAATTTTTTTTCTTTCTGCTATAAATAACAAAATGTGTTCCCAGATTGAATAACTGAGTTGTAATTCAGTCCCAGGGTTTAGCTGCCATTCATAAAGCCTCAAGCTACACCCTTGTGGTTCACAATGTCAGTAGAGGCCCTTGATTGAATTATGGCCCAACAGTCAATCAAGGAACTCATTTTATTCATTCAAGGTACTTCTTCAAATGACAAGTTATTAATGCCTTAAAATATAAGGTAGAACTACAGTAGATAGGATGTTAGTTTAATGAGGATACTTATTTTTTTTCCTTAATGAGACAGATGTTCAGTTTTTTTCCCACTACTTAGGGAAATAAATCATAAGCAATATATAAAAGTTCTTAGGTCATCATGGGTTTCGCCCTCTTCTATCATTATTACTATTATTTTAAACACATTGCAAAAAACATGTTGTAGAAAACTTATACTCATTTTTCCAGATTTTAAAAGGAAGCATGATTTGCTCAAGGGCCTATTTCAAAATTCCAATGGCCTTGTAATATTGCTCCCTAATTTTCAGTCACTGTTGAAGTGCTATGGAAATAAGCCCTTGGCAAAAGACAAAGGAAAATCAGAAGACTAAATTGCAAAGCTGAAAATATCAAGCTGATGGTTGCTAATGACTCAGAACAACTCAGATTATATATAAAGAATTTTGGAAACTTCCCGCACTACTCATATCCAACTGCTCCCTGGACCAACCGAAAAAGCCATTTTTAACCATCATATTCTTGCACACACTAATATGTTATTTAGTTTTCAATCCTGAAAAATCTCCTGTCAAAGACAGAAGAATACAGTAGAAGGGCACATAAGAAATAGGGCTTAAGAGGTTTTTACCCACAAAAGAAACTTCTCACAATGGGACTCAGCTGGGACATTCACAGATTGATCTGTGCTTGAGAATGGGACAGAAATTGGGCCCTACTCTTCACTGGATTCCTTCCCAATGCTGTTTCTGCAGACCAAACATTAGAATAAAGAAGAACATAGCTTCATTTGCCTAAGTTAGCAAAGACTATTGTTTCTTTAGAAGGCTATAAAATGTCTAAATTGATACAGGTCTCAGAAATGGGCAGTTTGGGAATACATGAAATCAATGTAAAAATACTTACAGTCCTTTCTGTAGAAAGATGATAAAATGTTCTAGATACTGTACAAAAAAATTCAAAATGAGAAGCAACGTTGTGTAATGGTTAGAGAACTGGTCATGGAATCAGGAAGACCTGGGTTTCAGTTCTACCTCTGACACAAACTATATGCCCACAGGTAAGTCATGTAACCACTCAATGCCCCAGAGACAATTCCTGAAGTCAAGCAATAATGATTAATAATAATTACAATTAGAATAATAACTAGCATTCACAAAGAGCTTTAAAGCTTGCAAAGTGCTTCGCATATTAACTCAATTATAGACTGGGTAATGATCTTCACAAATTAAAGAAAAGGCCATAATTGAAATTTCCTAAACCAAAGAAATCAAAAGTCCTGAAAAAGAAAAGATATTTATACCTAGTAATAAACTACACAGTTCACATTTCATCATAAGAAACAATAATTATCTTACAAAAACAATCAATGGTGCGAATTGATCAGCAAGCTTTTATTGATTGACTACTATGTTATTGGGCAGCTAAGGGGCACAACAAATAGTGTTGGGCCTAGAGTCAGGAAGATTCATCTCTCTGAGTTCTAATGTGGCCTCAGACACTTACTAGCTGTGTGACCCTGGGCATGTCACTTAGTTCTGTTTGCCTCAGATTCCTCATCTGTATAATGAGCTCAAGGAAGAAGTGGCAAACCACTCCAGTATCTTTGCCAAGAAAACCCCAAATGGAGTCACAAAGAGTCGGACACAATGAAACAACTCAACAACAACAACAAACTGTGCTACTATGTACAGAGCTCATTACAAGTTAACATGTGTCCTCGTTGCCAAAAGCTAAATGAAGCAGTGTAGCTGTAATTTTAAAAGTTAATTTTAAGTGCTACTTTCCCCTGGTTCCTCATTTTGTTCTCTATTTTTATACTTTCATTCTCTTCTCCCTTCATTTTATTTCCCATAAATAAAAACCTTAGTTTATCTATTCTCTTTCCTTTCCCATAGCTTTTTTGGGGGTTATCATCAGGTTAAACTTTGAAGGAATTTTCCCCCCCAGGAGAGCCTGCTAAAGGCAGATGCTTCTGGTCTCTTACCAACAGTGTGGGAAGCATTCCAAGGAGTAGAGGGAAGAGCAAAGCAGGAATTACAGGCTGTGGATAGATGATCCCCTTTTTATTCATATCCCCATGTCATATGGGCACTTGTAGGCATCATGATAAACAACCCTTGAAATTTTTCCCCTATTATTACTTATAGGAAGGAAGAAGAAAGGAAGAAGTTGTTTAAGTAAGTGCTACATGATAGGTACTGTACAAAGCACTTTACAAATATTATCTCATTTGATCCTCACAACAACCCTGCTAGGTAGGTGCTAATATTATCTCCATTTTACAGTCAAGAAAACTGAGGCAGATAGCACATAAGTGACTTGCCCAGAGTCACACAGCTAGTAAGTGCCTCAGACCAGATTTCAACGGGTCTCTCCGACTCCAGACCCGGTGCTCAATCCACTGTACCACCTACCTGTAAGACAGAAGTGCCTAAGCCTCATTGGCAGTTTCCATTCTTAACACAGACTCTGATTTAATCTCAGCCCATCCAAGATGGAGGAAATTCTAATGGGCACTGATAGTGCAAAATCATCTCTCACATTACAATGAGATTTTTCTGTTTTCTGTTCTTCATTTCAAAGTGAACCAATGACATCATAAGAGATGTCTTGACTCCTGCATGAACTAGAATTTAGTGAGACAGAAATGCACAAGGTAATCAGTCTCTTCTTCCCATAGTCATTGAAGTCTAGTGGCAAGACAAAAGTCAGGATAACCAGCAATAGTCTGGGATGCAGTGGATGACCTTGGCATCTTTGATGTGTGACCGAGCTTTGAGTGCTTTAGAGTGCCTACCTCAGCTGCTTTCATGGAACAAATTGTTTTCTGCCCATTCTTCCCAGGAAAGTCTTCACATACTTGGGGTAAACATCCCCCAAACTCACAGACAAATTTAGGGCCTGTTGGTTAGCCTCAACCCAGTTTAGTCCATCTGCCAAGACTGTTTTATTAGGGTGTGGCCACTGTGCATGCTATAGCTACCTACCTTATAGAGTTGTTGTGAGGATCAAATAAGACAGTATACACAAGTTTGCTTTGCAAACTTCACAGTGCTACATAAATATTAGCTATGATTATGATACAGAATAAAAGCCAATTATTAAGAATAACTAGCATTTATAGAGATCTTCAAGTTTGCAAAGCACTTTACAATATGATGTCACTTGATTAAAGGCAGGGGCTGTGCCACTTGTTAAACTCTGGGGAGCATCTATCAAAGTCATGTCAGAAGAAAAGAAAGAAATCTTGCATAGGCAAGGCAGGTATATATGTAATTTCCTGTCATAAGGTCCTTGGATATATACAAGCGTTAGAGTCCCTTTTCCCCTCTCCCCTTTTTATCCATTCCATTTCTTCACGTTCTATAGAGGAATTCAATCCTGGAGCCAAGTTCAGTACAAAAGCCACCTGTGCAATAAAGTATTATTCTTAGTAATATTTTCTGGCTTTCAAAATATTAGTTTGTAATAATCATACAACTATATTGTGGTTGCAAATTTTTTCCCTTAAAAATTCACAAAAAGCAGCATCTCATTTCCTATCCCTTCCCGCCTCCCCAAACTTAGGACCTTTCTTGCTCTATTCTCTGCTCTTCCTAGGCTGACAAATGAATCTAAACTGTTCAGCTTTCTAAAACATCACTAGAATTCTAAAAGAAATTGAAATGCCCATATGTGGATCATTTACTTAAATGGAGTATCATTTCATAAAACTGACAAGCAGCCAACTCTCAATTATCCATGATAATGAAGAACAGGTATAACATGGACAATTTAATTCCACTGATGATCAAAAAAGCTCATTCTGGCTTCCCCCCATCCAAGCTATTACAAAGCTACTACTAAATATATAAAGTGATTGGTTTAAGTTTTGTGTTCTTTCATTAATCTTACCTTTACTTCAGTGTACGTGGGAGTTGGGGTGGGAGAGGCAGCGATTTGAAGGGCAAGTAGGGGAGGGGAAGTAATAAGCTGTGAAACTGCCAGGCAGTTAGGAGGAGAAGGGTAATCTGGTAAAATCCATTAACTGGCCAATCAGTCCCCACGTTATCCAAAGGTGACTGCATTTTCCCCAGGTTTTGTTTTAGGGATGATTTTGAAACTGGATATTAATGCTTCAGGTGACCAGATGTCTTGAATTAAGTAGGACAGTCCTAAATTTTCATTTCCTGTCCTGCCTGGCAACATATCCCTCAGAATGTTCTAAATTAGTCAATTTTAGGTTTGTTGGACCTCCATTCTCTTCTTTCTTCTATTCTTCCCTGTTTTCTCCTCTTCCTCCTTCTCCACCACTTTTCCTCTTCCCTCAAGGTTAAATGTCTACAGTTTCTTTTGCATCCCACTTAGTGGGTAGAAGTAGGCTTCCCAACAGTAGAAGCAATATGCGAGCCTTCATTTGATACTGCTGGTCATCTGCTTCCTTCAGAACAGACACTATCTGTTCCCCACAATCTGGTTCTAATCTATCCTTTCAGCCTTTTTTGACATTATTCTACTTTGTACATGTAACTTGAGTACCAAAGCCACCCTCAGGTGCCAGCCCTACTTTAGGATAGCCTCAGTGCTCTTTCTGATTCCTTCCTTGCACTGGGTACTGCCCACATGATCCATTGAAAAAAAAAAAACTCCAAGTCTGGCCCAAACCAGATTAAAATCTAATTGGGAAATACCTAACAAGATAAATAAAAATACAATAGAATTTAGATAATGTTAATTTGTACTTTTCTATGTCGGTATAATACCTGCAAAAACCCATTTATTTCTATTTGAGTGTAGCACTACTGAGATTGCATATGTTCAATGACCACAGTTTCACCACCTTATCTGTATTGGATTTTTTTTAATATATTATTTGTTTTATTGTTAATTTATGGAATAAAATAAGCATTTCTATAACAGTATAATAAGAAAAGATCATTGCACATGAAACTGCAAATCTACTATGTATGACTTGCTATTTCTTTTAAATATTCAACTGAGTTAACATGTAAATTTTTTTCTTCCCTTACCCCCCACCTCAGCCCTAGAGTGGGCCACTATCAGACACAAATAAGTATAGATAGATAGATATACATATATACACACATACATATATGCTATATACGTATATATGTAAAATTGTTCTATATATACATATATTTCTATTTATCAGTTCTTTCTCTATATGCATATAGTATCTTTCTTCATACGTCCTTTATAGTTAATTTTGGTATTTATAATAGTCAAAATTACTTAGTGGTTCCAAGTTGTTCTTAAAACAATATTGCTACCTATCAGATCTATGGAGAACAGAAGAGTTCATGACCAAACAGGAGATAGAGAACATTATGAAAAGCAAAATAGATAACTTTGATTACATTAAATTGAAAAGTTTTTGCCCAAACAAAGCCAATGCAACTAAGATTAGAAGGAAGGTAGAAAATTGGGAAAGAATTTTTACAACCAGTCTCTCTGATAAGGGCCTCATTTCTAAAATATATAGAGAATTAAGTCAAATTTATAAGAAAACAAGTCATTCCCCAATTGATAAATGATCAAAGGATATGAACAGGCAGTTCTCAGATGAAGAAACTAAAACTATCTGTAGTCATATGAAAAAATGCTCTAAATCACTACTAATTAAAGAAATGCAAATCAAAACAACTCTGAGGTACCACATCACACCTATCAGATGGGCCAAGATGACAAAACAAGAAATTGATAAATGTCGGAGAAGATGTGGGAAAATTGGAACACTAAGCATTGTTGGTGGAGTTGTAAAATGATCCAACCATTTTGGAGAGCAATTTGGAACTATGCTCAAAGGGCTATAAAAATGTGCATACCCTTTGACCCAGCAAAAGCACTTCTAGGGTTATATACCAAAGAGATCATACAAATGGGAAAAGGACCCACATGTACAAAAATATTAATAGCAGCTCTTTTTGTGATGATAAAGAATTGGAAATTCAGAGGATGCCCATCAATTGGGGAATGGTTGAGCAAGTTGTTGTATATGAATGTAATGGAATACTATTGTGCTATAAGAAATGATGAACAGACTGACTTCAGAAAAACCTGGAAAGACTTGTATGGTCTGATGCTGAGTGAAGTGAGCACAACCAAGAGAATGTTGTACACAATAACAGCCATGTTGTGTGATAACTAATATCGATAAATTTAACCCTTCCCAGCAATACAAGGATCTAAGACATCTCCAAAGCTCTTGTGATGGAAAATGCCATCCACATCCAAAGAAAGAACTATGGAATTTGAATGCAGATCGAAACATACTATTTACTATTTTTTTTCTCTTTGGTTGTATTTTGTTTCCTCTTTCTGGTGGTTCCTCCTATTGGTTCAAATTTTACTTACTACATCACTAATGTGAAAATATGTTTAATAGGAATGTATATGTATAGCCTATATCAGATTGTGCACCATCTTGGGGAGGGTGGTAGGGAGGAAGGGGGAGAAAAATTTTAAATTCAAAAGCATATAGAAGTGATTATTGATAAATCAAAATAAATTAATTAATAAAAAACAATATTGCTGTTATTGTATACAGTGTTCTCTTGGTCCCGTTCATTTTGCTCTTCATTATTTTGTGCAAGTCTTTTCATGTTTTATTAAAATAATTGAACTCATCATTTCTTATAGTACAATAATATTCCATCACAAGCACACAACTTGTTCAGCCATTCCTCAATTGATGGGCATCCAGTCCTCCTTCACTCAAATCCAATTCACTTGCATGTCATGGCATCACATCCCTGATGTCATGGCACTCTTCGAGAATAAAGGACAAATGGCAGCAGAAAGTTCTTTGCCACCACAAAGAAAGCTGCTATAAACATTTTATAACATAGAAGTTCTTTTCCTTTTTCCCTAATCATCTTTGGAAATAGATCTAGTGATGGTATTGCTGGGTCAAAGAGCAGTTTAGTAACTCTTTGGGCACAATTCCAGATTGTTCTCCAAAAGTGGTTGGATCAGTTCACAATTCCACCAACAATGAAT
This sequence comes from Vombatus ursinus, assembly GCF_900497805.2. Taxonomy (NCBI): domain Eukaryota; kingdom Metazoa; phylum Chordata; class Mammalia; order Diprotodontia; family Vombatidae; genus Vombatus; species Vombatus ursinus. The sequence goes on from NW_020940360.1 coordinate 8,004,279, forward strand.
TAGTGTCCCAATTTTTCCGCATCCCCCCAACATTTTTTGCTTTCTCCTTCAATCATTTTAGCCAATCTCGTAGGTGTAAAATGATGACTCAAGGTTGTTTTAATTTTCATTTCTCTAATCAATAATGATTTGGAGCATTTTTTTCATATGACTATAAATTGTTTTGATTTCTTTGTTGGAAAACTGCCTGTTCATATCCTTTGACCATTTATCAATTGGGTAATGACTTATATCCTTATAGATTTGACAAAGTTTTTTTAATATATATTTTAGATATGAGATCTTTATCTGATAAACTGTCTATAAATTTTCCCCCAATTTTCTGCTTTCCTTCTGATTTTGGTTACATTTATTTTACTTGTACAAAAAATGTTTAATATAATCAAAATTATCCATTTTACACCTAACTTTGCTCTCTATCTCTTGTTTATCCACACATTATTTATAGACCAATTTCATCAATGAATATGGATACAAAAATCCCAAGTAAAATACTAGCTAAAAGATTACAACAATATATTACAAAAATTATACATTATACCAGAGAAGAAAAAAGAAATAGAAGGAATCAGGATAGGAAATGAGGTAATAAGACTATCTCTTTTTGCAGACTATATGATGATATACTTGGAAAATACCAAAGATTCAACTAAAAAGCTGGCTGAAACAATTAATAATTTTAGCAGGATATAAAGTAAATCCATATAAATCATCAGCATTCCCATATATCACAAATAAAACTCTGCAAGAATAGATTGTAAAAGATACCCCATTTAAAATAACTCTAGATAGCATAAAATACCTGAGAGTACACCTGCCAAAACAAACCTAGGAACTATATAATCAAAAGTATAAAAATTTTTTTTTCATAAAAATGAAAACTGATTTAAATAATTGGAGAAATACTAAGTGTTCATGGGTAGGCAGGGCCAATATAATAAAAATGAAAATTTTACTCAAACTAATTTACAATTCAATGCCATCCCAATTAAATTACCCAAAAAAAAAACTGAATTGGAAAAAATAGTAACAAAATTCATTTGGAAGAACATAAAGTCAAGAATATCAAAGAAAACAATGAAAAAAATGTAAAGAAAGGAGAGTTAGCAGTACCAGATCTTAAACTATATTATAAGGCAGTAATTATCAACACCATCTGGTACTGGCTAAGAAATAGAAAGGTAGATTAATAGAATAGAGTAGACATACAATTTATAGCAACAAATAAACATAATAACCTTGTATTTGACAAGTGTAAAGACTTAAGATTTTAGGATAAGAGTTCATTATTTGGCAAAAAAAAATTGTTGGGAAAACTGGAAAATAGTATGGCAAACACTGGGCACAGACCAATATCTTACACCATTTACTAAAATAGGTCAAAATGGATACATGAGCTAGATATAAAGAGGTATTAGAAGAAAATTAGAAGAACATGGACCATATTACTTATCAGATTTATGGATAGGTGAACAATTTATGGATAAACGAGATAGAGAGCAAAGTCAGGTGTAAAATGTATTGGCTTGTTAGTATTCCACAAAATGACTTTTTGTTTATAGAATAAACATCTGCAAAATATAATTTCATAAAATTTTCATTGTGAAAACCCAAACCAAGGGAAACCCTGTTTTGAGGATTTGTATAGGCACTAGAAGCAGTCGAGTTTTCAGTCCAAAAGATGCAATTAGGAAAGAATATCGAGGGAGACTGGGGAAAGTATGAGTTCTTTTTCTATATGGTTTCATTTTTGTGTTTGCTTTGCTTTTGTTTTGTTTCTTTACCAAAGAAGAAGGAGGAGGAGGAAGAGGAGGAGGAGGAGGAGGAGAAGAATCTACCCACACAACTGAATACAGCACTTTTACCCAGAGAACCAAATTCACTACAAGTTGAATGTGAATGACTGGTTTGGGTTAGGTTGGGGAGCTTTGTGGTATTGTCTTAGGCATCCTAATGGGTTGATTACACATAGTAACAAGAACTTATTTGCAAACTAATATTTACATAGTAACTATACTTACTGTATTTTTGGTCTAGAGTTCTAACTTTCAAAAACTCATTAGACCAAGGAGCCTATATTGCATGTATTTTCAGAAATGTAAGCCTCATCTGTAAAATGAAGCAACTGGACTAGATGACCTCTGAGGTCCGTTCCCGGTCTAAGTCATAGATCTTATTTTGTCATGCCCTCAGAATATTTTAGAGACAGCAATGCTATTCTCCAATACTTTGAGGACTCATTATTTCATCACTCAGAATACTTGCTCTTTGGCAGGTCTTAACCTCTCTACACCTTAGTGGACAGTCCTTATGGGTGGCTGTAGCTGAAAAACAAAATCAGAATCTGGTGGTCAGCCCTCTGATAAATCACCATCCTTAAATTAGCTAGATTAGTCTTTTTAGAGACAGTTAGGTCATATAATGAATAAAATGTTGGACCAGGAGTCCAAACCCAGCCTCAATGCTTACCAGCTGCGCAATCATGAACAAATACTTAATTTCTGTCTGCCTCAGTTACCTCGACTACATCTTGACTTTTGTCTTGCCACTAGACTTTGATGACCAAAAGAGAAAGTGAGGATAATAACTTTGTGTAACTGCCTCGCATATCCAATTCATAAGTGAATCAAACCATCACCCCATGATGTCATTGCTCCTCTTAAAAATGAAGGTCAAATTACAACAATAACATCAAAAAATGGGGATGATAATAGCATCTATCTCACAGGGTTGTTGTGAGGATCAAATGAGATATTTGTAAAGCTTTTAGCACACTGCCTGGCACACGGTAGGTGTTTAATAAATCCTTATTCTCTGTTTCAGCAAGCACTATCCAGTCCATCAGCTAGCCCATAGAAGAAACTTTTCAGTACAGTAAGACCTTTCAAAGTTTATGTTTTATTTGCACAGTCTTCAAGAAGGCAGTGCCACTTCCATACCATAATAAGACATCAGAATAGGATGTTTACTGGAGGTAGCAATGATATATTTACAAGTCTCCTATTGAATTAGAATCAGGACCTTTGTTGTGTGCCTTTGTCATTCTTTCCTGTCTCTTCCTGGAGCTTGCTCCATCACTTTTATTCTTCTCCAATCCCTCTTATTCTACCAATTCTTTCTCCACTGCCTAGCTCATATCCCTGCTCTCATTAAAACAAACAAAAAATATTTCCCTTTCCCCTGCAATAGCTTTAAGCTATCATCCTAATATCCCCTGACTCTTCACTGCTAAACTTCTAGCAAGAGGAGTTCACATTCACTGTCATCTATTTTTCACTGTCACTCACTCACTCCCAAGTCCCTTACAAGCTGACTTATTATTCTAAGCTCCTACTCTACTAAAATTTCTTTTGTGATGTCACCAGTGACTTTTTAATTGTCAAAATCAATGCCCTTTCTCAGCACTTATTCTCAGTCTTTTTTTTTTTTTTCAGCTAGGCAATGGGGTTAAGTGACTTGCCCAGGTCACACTGCTAGTACGTGTTATGTGTCTGAGGCTGGATTTGAACGCAGGTCCTCCTGAATCCAGGGCCGGTGCTCTATCCACTGCACCACCTAGCTGCCCCAGTCTTTTTTTTGCAGCATTTAATAATGTTGACCACCTCCTTCTTTCTTGATACTTTCTCTTCCCTTGGTTTCTGTGACACTCCTCTCCCCTGATTCTACTCCCATCTCTCTATCAATCATTTTTTCCTTCGCTACTATTTAAATCCATCCACAATCTGGCTCTAATCTATCCTTTCAGCCTTATGTGACATTATTTTCTACTTTATACATTTAACTTGAGTCCCAAAGCCAACTGGGCTTTCCTCCCTTGATTAGTGGGGCTCAATGCTCTGCACCTGTGTGGAGGGAAGAGTGGAGTTAGCTGGCGTGTGAGAGGTGAGAACTCCAATCTCTTCATTCTCTTCAATTCTCTTGAATTTTCTTCCAGTTCTGCAATCCCTTTTGGCTTTCAGAGAGAAGACAGAAGATGCCAGAAGCACCCAAAGCATTTGTGTATACACGGGTGTGCACAACAAGGGACAGCTTTATCTTTCTTTCTTCTCCCCTTTCAGATTTTTGGTCAAAAGATGAAAGTAACAACAGCAACTGGGAGCAGAATGGAAGGGAGAGAAGTCCACAACCAGTATCTCCCACAATCTAATTAGAACTACAAACCACTTTCAATCTTTTAGACAGTGGGCCAGGAGACAATTTTATCTCCCCTATGTTTCCATATCCTTCCTCATGTGATTTTTGCTATCTGCATGGAAGATGTGGGGGAAAACTGAAAGATCTCAGAATGGACATTGTTAGTAACAACTGTGTCCACAAAGAAATGTATTGTCTATTTTCCTTTTTACATCCAGTAAACTAGGTGATCACAACATACTAAGTGCCTGAATCTATTCATGTTACAAGAAGTGACCTAAAAGTAGAATGTGTCTGAGGGACTGGGGCTGCATCAGATTTAAGTCAGAGGATAATGAAGTCTGTTAATCATACAAGTCACAGGCATCAGAGGAAAATTTGAACTCAGGTAGTAAGACTTCTACAGTAAATACTCTTTCCATTGTTCCAAGAATACCTGTATCAACTGGAGCTTGATAGAATCAATCACACCATGTTTTCCTCTGGTATATCCAAAGTTCCTGTCTACTCTTGAGAGCTGATTATTAAATTTTCACCCCAGAAATTGGAAAGTGCTATAAGTTGGGGGTTGGTTTATTGCTTTGTTGAAAAAATGTTAACAATACAGATTAAAATTAAAAGCATGTAATAATATGACTTTTTTTCCCAAAGAGCCTCTTGTTCAACATTTACCAGAACACCCCTAAGGTTAGCCTTTGAGAGAGGCATTGTTGTACTAGGGAAAGAGCCCTGGATCTGGACTAAAAGATCCTGGGTTTAAATCCCGCCTTTTATTCTTACTACTTGTGTACCTTGGGACAAGTCAATTAGTCTATCAGGGCCTCATCTGAAAAATGAAGAACTTGGGCTAGATGGTGGAACAAATTATGATATATGAATAGAATTGAATATCAGTGCCCTGAAAAAAAATGGACGCAGGCACACAACAAAGGTCCTGATTCTAATTCAATAGGATACTTGTAAATATATCATTGCTACCTCCACTAAAATCCTATTCTGATGTCTTATTATGGTATGGAGGTGGCATTGCCTTCTTGAAGACTGTGCAAATAAATGGATCTAAGATAAACGTGGAAAGATTTGTGTGGACTGATACAGAGTGAATAAGCACAAGCAAATGAAGAGAATGCAAAAATAAAGTTGGATGCTTTGGAATTGTAATGAACTATCTTGTCCTCAAAGAAAAGATGAGGAAAGTCATCTCTTTCCTTTCCTTAGGGAGATGTGGAGCTATGGATGAAGAAAATTGTCCTTAATGTCAGATTCTGTCACTATGTCCATTGGCTTTCCTTAACTGTTTCTCTTTGTAACAAGGGAGGCTCATGAAATGGGGATGGCGATGGGAGGGAAAGGAGGAATAGGAAAGAGAAGAGCCAGAAATGGTTATAAAATACAAACAAAAGGAATTAATGAAACTAAATCTTTTTTTAAATCTTAAGAGGAAGGAGAGCAGTAGGTTACGTCAAAAGAAAAAGAAAAAATTCTAGAATACGGAAAAGAGAGGAGAAAGGAAAAGAGATCCTCTTTGGTATGCATGATACCTGTTATGATCAGACAAATTATTTAAAAAAAAAAACAGATTTCTCCTCTTGGGTGTTATAACCCACACCTGTACAAGCCCCTCCAACAATGAAGATAACAAAAAAGAAAATAGGCAGAAAACATCCTTCTCATCCAATGGAAGTGTTTAAAAAAATGTTATTCTCAGACATACAATCCAGTAGGCAGCTAAACTTCATGGGAAAGGGACCTTCCTCTGTGCTTCCATTTACAAAGCACAATCTAACAAGGAAAGCACACCTGCAATACAAGAAATTCAATACTACCCCTACTGATGGAAACTGGAAAATAGAGATCTGACAGCCTGTTACAAAGACGGCATATGGGTTTAGTCGATGGATATAGTGGGTGAAAGATGCACAAAACATCCCCAAATCTCAACTTGCTTGTCAAATGTGCCTGAGAAACTCTATCCATAACAGGACACAAGAGGTGATGAATGATCTTAGCTTTCACAAGGTAAGAGCCAAATGGACTAAGGATGATGTAATCAAAGGTGCAGTGCCCAGGGAAAGCACTGGCCACAAAAGATTTAGCCAAAAGATCAAGGGACTAGTAGAGAAAAAAAAAATGTACAGGTATAATCAAGTATTGTGGTTATTTAAGGAAATAAAGGCAATGATGATAGAGAGTGTGTCGGGATACTAAAGTTGGCCCTACACAAATCCAGGACATCTCTTCATATATTGACAATAGAAACCAAATGAGAAGTTTGTTCAAATAAATCAGATTCCATTGAAGGACACCAACTCAAGCCTACTGGAAGAAAAGGTAACTGGCATTTCCTTCTAGAAGGGCTTGAGGTCAGAGCAACCCACTTAAGCAAAAGCACTGGTAGAGTCAGGCAGAGTGGTCAAGCTGACTTTTGCTACAACCATGGACTAAACAGGTACATGAATACTAAGTGCACTTGAGAAAAAAATTCAGCCTCGATCTTCAAGAAGTTGAAATCTACCATCAAGAAATATACACGAGTTGGGGATTTGTGGATCCTTTCCAACTGAACTTCACTCCATGAAGCAATGGTAAGCATTAAAGATATATAGTATCCTGCTAACCTGCAGAATAGATTCCAAGTGGCAACTATATTCTAGTCATTTCATGAGGAAAACACAACATATCCCTCTATAGTCCATGCAGAGGCTTGAAAGGCTCTATGAGATGAGTAAAAAAGACCATCCATTTTTGGATTGTCAAAGTGAGCCTAGATTTCCCTGGGAAAACTGTAAGTGAATACCATGGCCCTACTATGGCTAGAACCAGCAAAAATTTCTGGAATTTCAGTGTTGATTGGGACCAATCTAATCCATTCATAGTGCTGACAAAAAAAAATATTGAATGCAGTATTTAAACACCCTGAAAACACATGTTTACTGTGTAGATTACAGAAAAAATAAAGAGCTGATGGAGAGCATCAAAGCAGCATAGAAACTTTAAACTCAAGGGTACCTGTAACTTCAACACAGGATATTATATATTATATTTTATTTCTTTCTTTAAGCTCCTATTACAACACTGATACAGGATATTATGTGCTATTTACATGAGACCTTTATGTCTGGTCTATTGCATTCAATTCTATTATTACAGATGCGATATGCAACTGCTACAATTTAAAGAAAATGTAATTTTTTTTAGTTGGAAGATGATAATAGGAAACTGCCCCATCTGACCTTATTTATTTGTAATGGAACTAGTGGTCATTGGGGAAACATCAGAATTTAAGAATACCATGAGACTTGTATGTGGATACTAGAATTATATCGAGAGATGCAGGTTGGTTTTGGAGCCAATAAGTGTTCATGACAACACAATTATCAAAAGGGAAGCAGTCACCAATGCAGGCTACTTTCCCATAGCTAAAAATAACCTAAGGGAGGTGACAGATGGAGACAACCTCCTTCTTTGCCTGGAAAGTGTCTTTAGCAAGAATGAGAAAAAAGAAGAGAGGAAATACGGATGAATCTTTTATTCCTGAGCTCAGGAATCCCAACAGAAGCCTGACAACTTTGGCTCCAGAAAAGGAAATGACTATATCCTACAGTTATCCACAGATCTCTATCATGACTAATGAGACTAAGTTTAGAGGGGATGAGGAAAAATCAGTGTTCTAACAATACATCCCATAAGTCTATATGTAGAAAAGATAATTTTTTATCCTTCTTTGTGTTTCTCTTGGAGTTGTTACACACTCATGTCTATAGAAGAGTGTATCCATTTTTATGTTTGGCAAGGCTGGGAGGAAAGAGAGATTGAATATTATTTTGTTGCCGTTTATCTTCCTGTATGTCACCTTGCTATTTGTTATTGAATACTTTACTACTTAGTTCGTGGTTCCTAGATGGTTGGTAAATGAGGAATGTATGCTAGAAAGTTACATAATTACTGTAGTATTACTCAATATATACCATACTGAACAAAGGGTGTTAAAGTGTTTTTGAAGGGGTATTACACCAGATAGATTCAAGATGGAGAAAATTATTACAATTGGTGGGGGAGGTGTAATTTTGGAAAGCTTCAAAGAGGATTTAGCTGAGCCGAGAAGAAAGACAATGATTCTGAGAGACAGAGATGAAGAAGAAATGAATTCCAGTCATGGGAAATGGAGGTAGAAGATGGAATTTAAGTTCATGGAAGAATATCTATGAGGCTAGTTTGGCTGGGGTGTAAAATATGGAAAGCCTAACATGAAATAAAGATAGAAAAGAATTTGGAAGATGAATGGTAGAAAGTCTTAAATTCTAGGTTAGAGAAACTTTAAAATCCTAGGATGCAGTAGAAAGATACCAAGTTTTTGAGCAGAAAAGTAAGATGGTCATATATTTTCCTTTAGAAGCTTATTTTTGCATCTATATGGAGGGTGAATACGCAGAAGAGAGACTAGAAACAGGGAGGCAAATTAAAAGGCTGTAATAATAATCCAGGGAAAAGGTGAAAAGTCCCTAAGCTAAGATGGTGACTGCCTAAGTAGAGAAAAAGGGACAATTGTAAGAGGTAAGTGGAAATACATTCGATAAAATTGGCAACTGATTGGATATGAGAATTGGGGTGGAAGTAAATCAGAAGGAAGAATCTACAATGACTCCAAAAGTACAAATATGAATGAGTCTCCCATCAACAAAAGTAGGGCAGTGAAGGGGAGAGGTAGGTTTATAGAGGATGATGAGTTCTATTTTATACATGTTGGGTTTGAGTTGCCAACAGGATATCTGTCCAGTAAACAGTTGGCAGTATGGGTTAAAAAAAGATTAAGGTTAGATAAGAGCACTCCTAACTGCCCTTGATGAATATAAGTCACCAGGCCCACATGAGCTACACACTAGTGAAATGAAAGACAAGCAGATGATGGCTGAGCCACTACTGGTGTTATTGGAAAGATTATGGAGAATTGGAGATGTATTAGAGGATTGGAGAAAGACCAGTGACTCAACTTTAAAAAAAAAAAGGCAAGAGAATGGAAGCTTTGAACCACAGGCCAGTGAGCTTGATTTTGATTCTTAGCAATTAAAGGGGGTAGTTAGTAAACATATAGATAAGGAAGTGGCTTCATCAATAGGTCATACGAGACTGCTGGCAAATAGCATCTACCACCTGGAATGAGGTAAAACTTCCAAGAGGAGGAACTCAATTTTTGTCCATTGTAAAATGAGGGGATTGCCCAAGGTCCCTTCCAATACTATTCTTTTGAGAATATGTAGTGTACTTGAACTAGTCAGCTGCTCATCTCTCAAGGAATCAGATTCATGGCTCAGTGGACAGAGCACCAGTCCTGTAGTTCAAATCCAGCCTCAGACACTTACTAGTTGTATGATTCTGGGCAAGTTATTTAACCATTTGCCTCAGTTTTCTCATCTACAAAATGATCTGGAGAAGGAAATGGCAAATCACTTTAGTTATCTCTGCCAAGAAAACTCCAAATGGGGAGTCACAAAGAGTTAGACACAACTAAAACAAATGAACAACAGAATTTAAATTAGCATAGGACCCATGATTTTTGACATTATATTTATTTGAAAACAGTTAATTGTACTTCACAAGACTATAAACCCTCTGAAGGCAGTATCTTTTTTTTGTGTTCCCTGTAATACTTCACACAGTCCCTTGTGGGAATTTAGCAAATATTTGTTGAATTGAATTGTAATTCAAATACTTTCTCTACCTAAACACAAGAAATCCAGCCAACTTCCAATAACACACACACACACACACACACACACACGCACACACACACACACTATCCAGACCATCAATAAGAAGGTCCCTCCAACCACAAAATGTTAGCTAAGAAACCCTTCATATTAAGAGAATCCTATCACTCTTTCAGCAGCTAGTAGAATAAAGTGACTTAGATAATGTACATTCCTTATGGCGTCCCTTGAAATATATTTTATTTAAACTTAAATCCTCTGGACTAGAGACTTCAAGTCCCGCTCTTTGATTTGGACTGAGGCTCAGCATTTGCTTTAGACTTTGGGGTAAGAGGTGCAATATAGAGATGACAATCCCCCAGTGAAACATAAAACTGACAGCATCCTCATATGTCTGTTCTTTTTGGTTACCATTCTTCCTCCAGATCTAAAAGTCCTATTTAGAAAGAACAAGACCTATCCTTTTGTCCTGTACAACATCCCCTCCTTCAAATAAATTCACCACCACAGATTAATTGGCACTAATACAACCATTCACAGCTGTCTACAAGATGTGAGTGAACACAGATGAGAGGCTACCTCCATGCAGTTCTTTCATTCACTTCAAGAACATGATTTACTTCCTCAGAGATGTCACAATAATGTAATATGTAACACATACCCCAGCCCCCCCAGGCTCTGACTAACATGAATGGGGCTGAGGTTAAGAGTCAGATACAGGACAGTCTTTCCTCCACCTCACAGAAAATGCAAAAACAAAAAAACAAAAAAAAAAACCCATAGCATGGTTGAGAGCAGATGTGTCTCAGATATCAGATTCATGGGGACTTGGGGTCCAGGAACTTTACTCTTGGGATTCATAGGGGGGAAGTTTATGCAATTTTCACATACTTCTGCCTCAAGGCAGCCCTTAGGCTCTAGGAAGATGGTGGGATTGGTGAGGGAGGATTGAAGTTAACTTTCCCCATCCCTCTACTTTTAATATACACAGGTCTGTTCTTACCTCTCAAGGATGATTTCTGACAATCTCTCAATATCTCTTCTAGAAAAGGTGTGGAATGGCAAAAGAGTGAATAAGGATGAGTCTGTGATCAGAAAAAAGGCTCTTTTTTAGGCAAAGCACAGACTGACTTCTCCCCACAATTATCAAACCAATCAATTATACCCAGGCACAGAGCTCCATTCTTCAAGAAGTGTCAAGTACCATCCCATCCATTGGAAGATAACAAGTTCTAAAAGCACTGTGGTACAATCCAAATAGTTCTGGACTTGGATTTGGGGGCCCTGGGTTTGAATCCCAGCTCTGCCACTTACTCCCCTGTGTGATCTTGGACAAAGCACCTGACCTCTTTAGCCCTCAGTTTCCTTCTGTGTAAGGTGAGGGGGTTGGACTGGATCACCTTTAAGATCTCTTCCAACACCAAATTTATGATTCTATGATCCTATGACTACTCTGTAAACTCATTAAGTTGGTCATAGAAGTAAATATTCCTCTGACAAATCCCTAAAAAAAAAATAGAGACCATTAATAGTCTATGTCATGGTATGAATAAGAGCATATGTCAGTATAATGACAAAGATGAAATGTAAAACAACAAAGCTTCCTGGCCAGAATCAGCAAGAGGTGTTCATTACTTTAACCTTTCCACTTTTTTCAGCTATACCATTAGAAACATGAATTTCCCTTGGCAGTAAATTGATTCAAACATTCATTCTGCACTCATTATAACACTAAATAGGAACCAATGAGGTTGATGGTCATAAACATATGTTTGTTCTCAGAGGAAATAGAAAGAAAACATTATTAGAGCCAAAGTAGATTGGGGACAATTTGGCCCTATCTTACACAATATTGGAAATCTAAACTTCTTGCTTTGTTGGGAAACCATGGCAACCAGAACCAACAATTTCTATAGAAGGCTATAAAGGATTTGTATTTCCTTATGTCACAAATGGAAATGCCAAGACAACTTCATTTTATAGTTGCCACCATAAGCACACTAAATGAGTGCTTTGTGTAACTATTTTTACATGAAAAACCACAAGTCAATAATGTTAATGAAACTACCACGGTGTGCAAAGCATGAGGGATATGGGATAGGGGAGAAAAGAGACAAGAAAACCATAGAAAAGAACCAATAGACATTATTCCCTGATCTTGAAGAGATCACAAACTAAAGAAGGCACCATATAGGATGTAAGAATGTTGGAGCTGGAAGGAATTTTTAGAGATGATTGGGATCTAATTCAATACCCTCACTTTACAGAAAAGGAAATGGAAGCTCAGAAATGTAATGACTTGCCCAAGGTAACAGTAAATTACATGAATAATACACAAGGCATAGACCAAAAAAAAAAGTATATACTTAATTACACTTGCATAGTTTGCTCATTTGAAGGAAAAACCCTTGAAATATATTTTCAAGGTTCTCTCAACCAGAGAGAATCATTCATTTCTAACCAGTATGAGTACAGGAATATGAACCATTGAGAAATAAGACTTCATTCCTTCAGAGAAAGTCAAAGCACACAAAGTACACTTGGGTTCTGGCAGTTCCAGCAGATTCTCTATAACTCCCTATTAACCTATTTGAGCCTCCCAATCACATAGGCGATAAATAACCCATTCAAGAAACATTTATAAAGTACTTCTTTTGTGCAAGGTACTAAGCTAATGGTCAGGTCTACAAAGGCAAAGAGAAATCATTCCCTCTCTTAAGGAACTTCCTTTCTATTGAGGAAATAATAATTGATATTTTGTTACCCTTCAAAGTATGTAACTGTTTCACATTCATCAAGATATACAAATTTTTTCACATACATAATCTCCTTGAAGCTTCACAACAACTTTAGGCAGAAACAATGGTTATTATTAATTCTCTTTTATAAATGAGAAAACAGCATTGGAGTGGCTTAGCAACTTGCCCATAGTCACATAGCTAATAAGCATCAGAAGTACGATTGATGTAATAACCTATGTCTTTCTTATTCCAAGTCTAGCATTGTAGGTTTTCACAAATTATCTAAGAAATATCAATGGATGATATTCTTACTTACTAAGTGGTTGTTTTTGTCTGCATTCATCTAGCTAAGATCAAAAGGGGGAAGCTAGGTGGCATAGTGGCTAGACCTGGAATCAGGAAAACCTGAAGATGTGAGTTCAAATCCAGCTTAACCAAGTTTTGTTTGCCTCAATTTCCTCATCTGCAAAATGAGCTAGAAAAGCAAAGGTCAAACCACTCCAGTGTCTTCATCAAGAAAACCTCAAATTGGGTCAGCTAGGTGGCGCAGTGGATAGACTGCTGGCCCTGGATTCAGGAGGACCTGCGTTGAAATCTGACCTCAGATACATAGCACTTACTAGCTATGTGACCCTGGGCAAGTCACTTAACCCCGTTGCCTAGCCAAAAAAAAACCCTCAAATGGGGTCATGAAGAGTCAGAAATGACTGAACAACAAGACTAACAAGATATAAATATTATGTAGAGCAATGTTGTGCCCTGGTTATACTTCAGCAAAACTGAAAGGTTAGGAGGGGCAAAAATAAAAAGAGAATATCTTTAGATGCTAAACGAACAGTCTGTACCTTAGGATTGGAAGCTTGGATGATTCAATTGCAGCACTAGAAGAGGTTAGCAAATACAAAGCATTTTCCTCTAGGCATAGGCTGCATCCTAACCTTTGTCCTTAGCCACTCAACTGCATAAAACCCTAATAGGAGTCTGAGAAGGGTAACCAGCTGAAGTGGGCCTTATCACCATAAGCCAAGGAAGAGTCCCTGGCTGAAAGAACTAGCACTGAAAGAGGAAGGCTTAGAAGCTAGACCTCTCTGATCTCTTGCCTAGAAGTGACCACTATAAGAGCCAAAGCTCTGAGGAAGTCAGAGAGAAGTTTCCACCAATCATAGGCTAAGGTTTATTTCCCTAACTAAAAAAAAGTATAGCAGCATATCTCTGAAAAGAACACTGTGACATTTGCTGAAGAGGGTGTAGCATCACCTAGCAGAGTCAGTGGCTGAAGGTGATAAAGGATTGCAGCTATGTATTGAAGAGTGAGGTATGGGAGTTCTGGGCCTGGTACAACCATCTGACAGAGATGTTGTGCCATGGAAAGAACCCAGCCTCTAAGAGTCCTACCCAGCACATTCCAACAGCAAAGCAGCCTGCCCAGCCCACTCTGCAGCACCTTCCCGGTGGCTAAGCAACCTGTCTAATCCAAGCCTGATGAGAAGCCAGTTCAGCAGAGAAGCAACCTGCTTGATCCAATACAATAATGGATTGACAACCTAATTGAGATGCCATGCCCTGTGTGGAGCCAGCACATCTGAGATGCAGAGAGGCTTATCCATCACTGATGCAATGCCCCACCACAAACTTCTAGAAGACCCTTCAGAGAAAGAAAGTACATCTGGACCCTACAGTTTCCTGTAGGAGTTTAAATTAGCTTTGGCCACATGTTCCCAACATTTTGCCTAATTTTGTTCTTGTTCGGTCATTTTCAGTCATGTCTGACTCTTTATGACCCCATTTGGGGTTTTCTTGCCAAAGATACTGGAATGATTTGCCATTTTCTTCTCCAGCTCATTTTACAGATGAGGAAACTGAGGAAAACAGGGACTTGCCTAGGGTCTCACAGCTAGTAAGTGTCCAGAACCAGATTTGAACTCAGAAAGATGAGTCTTCCAGACTCCAGGCCCTCCAGCACTCTATCCACTGTGTCACCTACCAGCCCTTTGCCTTACTATCATTATCCTTTTTGGGGAAGCTCAGTGGTATGGTGGCCTAGAGCCAGGAAGACTTGAGTTCAAATCTGGCCTCAGACACTTACTAACTGCATGACCTTGGACAAGTCACAACCTCTGTTTGCCTCAGTTTCCTCAACTGCATAAAATGAAGATAATAATAGCATCAGCCTCCAGGATTATTGTAAGAATCAAATAAGTGTGAAAGTGCTTAGCACAGTGCCTGGCATAAAGTAAGTGCTATATAAATTCCACAGATATTAGGAAGAGGAGGAAAAGTGTTGAGGCGGTTGATTGACTCAGTGGATAAACCATAGTCCAAAAGATCTGAGTTCAAATCTGGCCTCAGACACTCGCTAGCTGTATGACCCTGGGCAAGTCACTTAACTTCTGTTTGCCTTAATCCCCTGGAGGAAGATGGAAATGGCAAAGCCCCCAGTATCTTTGCCAAGAAAACCCCATATGAAGAGTAGGACATAACTGAATGATTGAAAAACAACGATAAGTAGTGGTCTCAGTATTATGAGTCCACTTTTCCTTGTACACACACACACACATAAGTAAATATAACCCTAGTTTGAGAACAAATGCCTTATAACTACTGATCTTGCTATGCCATTTGAGTAAAATACCTTTGCCAAAGAATGGAGCAGAGTGGCTCAATGTTAAAACAAAACACAATGGCAGGAGCTTTCACACTAGTGGTTGGGGGATAGTCATTCACAAGGTTACCTCTAGAATTCTGAAAGTATACATAGTACCCCTCTGGGGACTGAAAACGCCAGTGCCAGTACAAGCTGGAAGAGCAACCCCAGAGGAGATATTATATGAGGGGACTTATCCACCCCATATTTAGCTGTCCTTTGCATTTGCTAGCACCCACTAGAGAAATTCTCCATCTCATTCTCTCCTTGGATACCCTAATTTTTCAGGGATTCACTAGAGGAAAAAAAATAGCATTTTTCTTTTGTTCTAGACTTTAAATGGATAGTCTGTTCACCCACATGTGTCCATTATAAAAATCAGACCAGGTCCTTTGAGATAAGTGATTGATCAATTGAATACTTAAATAAGAATATTTGTTGCATTACTGCATACATTACAAATATGGAGGCTAAGAGGGACAACATGGATGTTGTATTCATAGAGTACTATTGCCTAGCAATGCATCTGGAGTGGCATAGAGGACCCTCTAGTTAAAAGAGTGTCACTAGACTAAAGAGATAAAGCCATTGAGAGTATTTTGCAGGATGCTATCAAAACTTAGGGGAGATATGAAATATTTTCTAAGTGATATGAGGAAAATGACAAAATGGCACCTGTTTTCTGTAAGTTAACTCAGTGTATGGATTCTTCTAAAATTTCTAGTAGGTTTGGAATTTTAGAAAGTATTTGCAAACTGATTACTAAGACTCTTACAGAGGATGAAAGGACATTGCACAAGCCTAAGAGTCTGTTAATGAATGAGGGAGTATCTATAGACAAATTATCAAGATTGACCTTGAAGGAAAAAACAACTGAATTTCCAAGAGCAGCTACAGATGTCAATGGGCCTCCACATCTCCACAGTGTTGCATCACTGTGGAAGCATAGCCCTAGATTAGGACTTTTTCAGAAAAGGAATCATATCTTCCTGGGAGCGAAAGAAAGAATGTCTGGGTCAGAAACATGACTGAAGTACTACAAATGGTAGGCACATGAAGTAGAAAAAAATGAAGTAGACTGATAGAAAGTCTCAAAGGCACAGTATTTAGAACTGTACAGTCTAAAGACCTCAGAATCTGAAGTTAGTTGGCAAAAATACTAGAAATGCAGTATAGTAGTGAAGGAAAAAAACTGGTAGCATATACTAAGTTCATTCAGCCTACAACTTGGAAAAAATAGAAAAGACCCTTCAAGTTTGTCACATGGGTAGATAGTTATCTATAAAGGTAGCTGGAAGAAGGAGTAACAAAATTTGAGGAAACAAATAGGGTCAGAATGAAGCAAGTACAGGATACTCCGAAAAGGTTAGGTATTCCTAATTCGTTTTACAGGGCAACGAGGTGATGTAGTGGATAGAATGCTGAGCCTGGAGTCAGGAAGACCTGACTTTAAAGCTGCCTCAGACACTGACTAACTGTGTGACCCTGGGCAAGTCACTCAACCTGTTTGCCTCTTCATCTGTAAAATGAGCTGGAGAAGGAAATGGCAAACCACTCTAGCATTTTTGTCAAGAAAACTTCAAATGGGGTCAGGAAGAGTTAGACACGACTAAAATGACTAAACAACAACAATTGGTTTTAAGTCAAACAAAATGGGGTAATTTTTATCATTTTTTAGAAAAAGTACACAGGTTTATAAATTATTTCCAGGTTGTTGTTGTTTGTCCTTCGTTCTTGAAAAGGACCCTGACATCAGGGAGGTGATGCCATGACATGCAAGTGAATTGGATTTAAGTGAGAGAGGGCTGTGCAAAGTCACCAGCCTCACTTTCTCCCCCAGAGCCATCTGGGTCTAGTGTTGAGATATAGATCAGGTCTTGATCTATTTCCAGGCTATAAAGAAGAATGATGTGGGAAATTTAGTTCAGCCTGGCTCCAGAACATCATTCTCAATATGGGCCACAACAAATAGGCAAGAGACCATCTCTGGTCACCCAGATTTAAGAGCAAGATTCTACTGAAAGTCTGCTGAGATAGAACTGTAGACAGGACCAATTCACTGGGAAAAAAACAAAGGTCAGAGGACAAGTATTTATTAAGCACTTTCTATGTACCAGACATTTTATCAAGCACTGGGGGGATAATAAGTACAAAGAATCAAATGATTCCTTTTGCACGTGGAACTTACAATCTAATGGGGTCGACAACAGATCCACGTGAAAATAAATATGAAGTGAATGAACAAAAACATATGTCAAGTAGTTAAATCACAGGTAGTTTGGAAGGGAGGGCACTAGCAAGGATGGAACCAAAAAGGAAGGCAGGCAAAAAGCAAGAGTTATTTTTTTTGGCAACTGTGGTTGGATGGAAATTTCTGAGACATTGTAGAGTAGTAGATAGAGTGACAGTCAGGAAGAACTATGTTCAAATACTACCTTGAGGACTTAATAGCTGTGTAACCCTGGGCAAGTCACTTAACTTTTCTATGCCTCAGTGGTCTCCTCCACCCATAATGAGAAAGTTGAACTCAGTGACCTCTTCATCTGGAAGGTCCCTTTCAGTTCTACATCTATGATGCTATGATATAGGGGTGATGGGTACACTCAAGAAAGGAATACAGAGGTCATGTTCAAGAGTCTGAATTCCTGAGAATCTGCAACTAAAAACAGATGAAACAAATGAAAAATCTTGAGAGACAGAGTTTCTAGGTAATTAATAATCAATTTATTAATTAGGCTAGCAGACAATCAATAAATTGATGGCCAATAGTTTCTCTTAGTAACCAAAAGACCCCAACGGAGATCCTGAAATGTCTTAAATACCTTCTGAAAGGGAATTCCCCTGTCAAGTGAAAATCAAGCCTCCAACAATCTGGGTAGGAAGAAGCCATCTCTATCTGGACTTCTCTGGCTATGTTCTCTTTCATGAGCTGTGTCACCCCAAACTCTAATGGAGGGGCCAAGAACAGGGGTAAGGACTTTCCCCAGGGTAAGGACTCACCCACACTGGATTCTGTCTATACTCCAAACAGAAATTAGGTCTCCTAGTTAGGTGGGGTCCCACCCAAAACTGAGGAGCACATTCCTTGAGGGCTAGGAGTAAACTCATCAATTAACCACATCCTTCAGAAAGGGACTGACCTTTTACAGGTGCTGGACCTTAAAAGAAAATAAGAGAAATTCTGGATTGTGATTTAATAATTAGTTATTAATATAATGATAATTTCTCTCACAGATACAAGGCTAGAGACATTTCTCTGGGCACTGAAGATGCTAAAGCTTGACTTCAACACCACTTACATATGAGTACCTTCTACATATGGGTTTATTTCATTTTATATGGTTCCTTTTGTCTGAATTAACTTTGCTTAGATATTAATATTAACAATACCAGGCTAGTAAAAGAGGGGTTCCCAGCATTTTTTGTCATCGAACTCCTTGGTAGTTCGATAAAGCCTATGGACTGCTTCTCAGAATAATTATATTTTAAAAAAATTTAAATACATAGGCTTACAATACATGGGATTGATTAAATTTTTTAGGATTAGAATGGGATTAGAAAGGAAACCAATTATATTTAAATACATAAGATTACAAGGGAAACCAAATATATTAAAACATAGTTATCAAAATATTTTAAAAAAGCAAGTTCATGGGTCCCAGGTGAGGGAATTGAGGGGATTAGGACAGCAAGTGGTTAATTATGGGAATTGAGTGAACCATACTGACTCTATCTCATGACTCAATTCTGGAACTAGCTCATTTCCCTTTCTACTCAATTATGGATCTAGTCCAATTTCTGTCTTGTGAGAAAATTTTATTTAATTGTGGGAATTGGGAGAAGACCTTATTGTATTGATTGAAACTAGCCCGGATGGCTGAGAAATTGGACCACTTCTACCTGGACCCTTAAATAAGAACCTAGATTATGCTGATCAGAAACTCAGTCAGATCCAAAGACTGATGCAAGGAGTTTTCTCACAATTTTATGTCTCAAGCAACCCATGTCTTATCTGAAAACTGACCCTGAGCTGATCAATCAGCTTTTGTTTCCATGTTCCTTTGATTGTTTACAGACACTTGGGGGGAGTGGGACACCTCTTTTCTGATTTCAGGGAATTACACTTGTTCACTCTCCCCTTCCCACCTTGGAATGTCCCTAATCTTTCCTCCAATTAGAAATCATATTGCTTAATGTTGTATTGTTTGCTTGCAATTAATTAGTTTTATTTGATTAATTGTTTTTCATATATAAAAGTCTATCTCCTTCTGTATTCAGGATCTAACCCTGAGCTGAGGAAGGGGCCTGATCCCCATTTGTTGGGCAATTGCCATGTATTGCTTAATAAATTGATATGCTCAGAAGATAAAATATTTATTTCCTCAATCAGTTCATCTTTCAGTCACTACACAAATTAAGAATCCTTGGTCTAGAACAGAGGTGGGGAACCTGCGCCTTTGAGGCCACATGTGGCCCTCTATGTCCTCCAGTGCGGCCCTTGGAATCCAAACTTCACAGGACAAATCTCCTTAATAAAAGAATTTGTTCTGTAAAATTTGTACTCAGTAAAAAGGCCTCACCCAAGGACCTAAAAGGCCACATATGCCCTTGAGGCCACAGGTTCTCTCACCCCATAGTAAAAGAGGTGATCCTGATAACTGAACAAGATGTGCCATAAGTCAGATAATGTGCACTAAAACACCCAAAGCTAATCTTGATATAAGACCGTGACACCAAAATGTGCTAGCTGGCAATCATTACATGCCTTGGCTCTCATCTGTATATAGGGCATAGTCAGAGTTGTGGGGGAGAGGGAAAGGAGAAAATCAAATTCCTTTCTATTCCTACTTTATTTCTTAGACTGGTTTCATATACTTTTGGCTTTAGGTACATAAGCAGAATCTGCCCATGTAAAAGGGCCTTGCTTGTTAACTTCTCGTTATTTTGACTTTACCCTCTATTCTTCCACCCCCAAATAGAACTAGGCTTTCTCAAAATTCATGCCAAAGCTTACAGTTTCCTTCCATTTGAAAGTTTGATCATTAAATGATAAGGCATCCAAACCCATCTGCCTAAATTCATAGTTCTCACTGCCACAGCTTACCTTTCAGGATATTGAAACAATCTTGCTTATAAAGCAGGTGATTCATTCTGTCCCCCAACACTAGCAGTATAAATTGGGTTCTTCTGAATTTCTATTTCAGGGAGGATGTCAATCATGATGACATCAAAAATATTCTCTCCTAAAGACACTCTTTCCAATTTTCGCTACCTCATTGTTTCTTTGCCATTTCTGGAGTCAACCCAACCATCAATGGAACAGGCTACTCCAGGAAGTTATGAGTTTGCCTTCATGGAAGGCATTTAAATAGAGAATGAATGACCTCCAATCAAGGATCTGTAGAAAAGATTCTTCCCTGCATGAAAGATTGTTAAAATCTTTTCCAACTATAAAATTCTATGACTCTGTGATATCATGGGAAGAGGCAGATATAGTAAAGAGCACGTGCAGAACCTATCACATGACCACTAATACCCAACCTATAAAACAGAATAGGTGTGACCCAATATCAGAGGGTCTCATTAGAAGTTCTCCTCTAATGCCTTATTGAAAGTAGATATGACCCTAATTTCCCAAAGGCTATGCCTGTGATGCACAATTTCTGTCATATTCTATTAAGTTGGCAAGATCTGGAAAACAGACATAGCAAAGAATTATGTACCTATTATACACACACCAGCCTAGCTAAGTTCAGAGTTATCCAACATGAAGTTACCACAGGGTGATGAATTTTTTAACCATAGCAACTCTTGACAAAAACCATTTACTAAGTCACAGAAGACTCGTGATCAGCACCAATAGAGAGAATTGCTGTTTTTGTTCCTTTGTTTGAGTCATGTCCAACTCTTAGTGATCCCATTTGGGGTTTTCTTGGCCTAGATACTGAAGTGGTTTGCCATTTCCTTCTACAGCTTATTTTACAGAAGAGGAAACTGAGGCAAACAGGGTTAAGTGACTTGCCCAGGGTCATCCAGCTAGTGAGTGTCTGAGGCCAAATTTTTACCCAGTTCTTCCTAACTCCAGGCCCAATACTCTGTTAACTTTGCTACCTAGCTGCCCTGGTAGAGAGACTATCTTACTCAAATACTCAAATAGTTCTGAGATTCTCCCTGTAGTGATTCAGATCACAATTCATCCACATGCCTGCCCATTCTATGTGAGAATTGTCTAAGTCCATCCACTGTCCTGAGCACCATAGTCAAGTTCTCTTGATATCCTGAAGATACCAATGGATCATGCAGTCTCTCCAGGTATCCCTTGTTGTCATCACAAAACTATCTCATGTTATTTTTCAATCACACATTTCTTTGATGACACCTTTTACAGAACTTCTCCTCCATGATTCCTCATTTGGAATGGGTTGTAGCCTGCTTGTGCCTTGCCCACCATCAACATTTCCATTTTTGTTTGGATGATTCTCATCTTTCTTCATCAGATACTAATATATAGCAAGAAATACCCACACCGATGAAGTCGGATACTTGGCACACTTAAATGTCTCTTACATAGCCCTGTATCATATATCCTAAAGCCAGTGAAAAACTGACACCTCAGTCTGCCAATATTCACTTTTGAGAATTTTATTCCAAACGCTTTCACTGAATCCACTGAATGAAAGGACCACCATGACCTTTCCTGGGGCTCCATTGTATATATAGTACCCACAAAATGTGGAGAATGGTTTTCTTCTTCAGCTGAGCAAATGATTTGCTTTCAAAAGGCTCTTTTAGCTCTAACTGTTGGGTAAGAAGCATACTTTATTATAAGGATGATCACAATGCCAAGAAGAGCCAGCTGGCAATCATTACATGCCTTGGCTCACAGCTGTAACAGGGCAAAGAAAAGATTGTGAGGCAGGAGGTGGAAATCAAATTTCTTTTTATCCCTATTATATTTCTTATTTAGTTTGGTTTCATAAACTTTTGGCTTTAGAGACAGAGCAGAATTTGCCCTTATACAATGAACTTGCTTATTAACGTCTCATCATTTTGTCCTTCTCCTATGTCCAAGTAGAACTTGGCTTTCTCAAGATACCTGCCTAAGTTTAGAGTTTTCTTTTATTTGGAGGTTTGGCCATTGAACAGTGAAGCATCTAATTCTGTCTACCAAGATTTTGAGTTGTTGTCTTATAGTTTTCCTTTCAAGAGTCTTGTATAATATGTATGCTAACTTTCCCTTTCCTGACAGCATGGCATATTGTGGAGGGCAATAATAATTGGCCTCTGATTAGCCACATGACTAATAAAATTTCAGAATCATCTGGAATAATGAATGCTACTCAGACCAGATTTTCAAATGTTACCATGTCAAGCTGCAACCCTCAAGCAATGGTGGAAAGAGCTCTTGATTCAGAATCAGAAGAGCAGGGTTTGAATCTTAGCTTTGTTATTTACTATGTGACCTTACTCTAGTTATTTACCTTCTATGACCTCATTTGCTCATCTGTTAGATCGACTAAATAAACTCTGAAGTACATTCCAGCCCTAAATTCTATGAGAAAGGCAGCTGCCTGCTGTGGATGCTGAGAACTGCCAATGCTCCTTCGTTTCTCACAACTAAATCACAAGAAACTCCTTTTAGTTGTTTCATAGAACGCTCTATAAACAACAACAACAACAACAACAACAACAATAAACAAAAGTGTATGTTGAGCAGCACAACTGAGTAGCCTGATAATTATTAGTGTGATAAATCTTGGCTAGACCTCCAAGGCTGGAAAGCTCTATCAGTTCAAAGTGGCAGAATTATAATCTTACCTTTGATCTAGGATTCCTGGTTTGGTCATTCATCTGCCAGCTAGGCTAGTGAGACCTTGCTCTGTGCCTCATGTTTTGCCACATCATGGCTACTGATGGCTTCCAAACTTCTTCCTTTCTCCACACACAGCAGGGCCTCCATATCCGGGAATACCACTCCCCTGAGCAGATCCACTTCTCATTCTGGATATGTAACCCAGAATCGGGGAATGGGCGACAAAGCTGATATTTGGCTCCTGCACCCATTGCAGTTAACTGAGTATAGTTGTACTCTGGAATGACTATGGGAAGTCACTGGTGCACAGCTTCTCCCTAAGTGGTAGAATACCCTGATGTGGGGTACTCCTGGCCAGACTCCATCTCCATGTCTACATATCTTTCTGTCTCCCTATAGTGAGGTATTCTGGATTTTCCCATCAGGATTTGGTCTGGTTCATTTTTAGGTCTACTTGGAAGATTGTGGAAGGGAGCTCACCACACTGCTTCTTATAACTCTGCCATCTTGGTTTTGCCCTCTAATGGCCTTTTCTCTGTCTTCATCCTGCTTGACTTCTCTGTCACCTCTGGCACTGCTGAAAACTCTTTTTTTTGTAAGTTTTTATGATACTGCTCCCTCTTAATTCTATTTTTAAACCTGTTGGATCACTACTTTGCAGTCTCCTTTGCCAGATCTTCTTCTAGGAAATGCCTGAGAATTGTGGGTACCCTTCAAGGGTCTCTCCTTGGCCTTCTTTTCTTCTCCTTCCATATTATCTTCTTTGGTGATCTCATCAATTCCCATGGATTCAATTATCACCTTTATGTAGTTAATTCTTCTATCTATTTATCCAGCCTTAATCTCTCTCCTAACCTCCAGTATTATATCAAGTCAAGTCAACAAGGATTTAGTAAGAGCCTATTATGTACCAGCTGGGGCAGGTAGGGAGTACAGTGGATAGAGCTCCAGGCCTGAAGTCAGGACAATTCCTCTTCCTAAGTTCAAATCTGGCCTCAGACACTTATGAGCTGTGTGACCCTGGGAAAGTCGCTTAACTCTGTTTGCCTCAGTTTCCTCATCTGTCAAATGAGCTGGAGAAGGAAATGGCAAACCACTCCAGGATCTTTGCCAAGAAAACCTCAAATGGGGTCATGAAGAGTTGAAAACAATTGAAACGACTGAACAACAAAAACACACACCAAGCACTGTGCAAACAAAATACCTACAAAACCAGTCTCTCATCTCAAGAAACTCACAATCTAATGGGGGAGAAAGTATGCAAACAATTATGTATAACCTATTATATACAGGATAACTTCAAGATCATCTCAAAGGGAAGGAATTAGCAGTAAGGGGAGGGGAGGGCTGAAAAGGCTTCTTGCGAAGCTGTGATTTCAACTGAGTTTTAAAGGAAGACAGGGGCAAAGAGCAAGGAGGGAGAGTGTTACAGACATGGAGAATAGCCAGTAAAAATGCCCAAAGTCAGGAGATGGGATGTCTTGTGAAAAGAACAGCAAGGAAACCAGTATCACTGGATTATAGAGTATGTAGAGAAGAGTAAAGTTTAAGACTGGAAAGGTAAGAGGGGGCCAGGTTTTGAAGAATTTTATAAGCCAACCAGAGGAATTTAGATTCAATTCTGGAAGTAATAGGGAGCCACTGGAGTTTATCAAATAGGAAGATGACATGGTCAGACTTGTACTTCAGGAAGTCCCCCTTGACAGCTGAGTGGAGGATGGCCTGACTGGGGAGATACTTGAGGCAGGGAGACCAACCACTAAGCTACTGCAATAGTTCAGGTGTGAGGTGATGACGGCCTTCACCAGAGTTGTGACAGTGTCAGAGGAAACAAATGGCCATATACAAGTGACATTCTTTAGGTGAAATCAGTAGAACTTTGCAACAGATTAGATATAAAGGGTTAGAGTGAGGAGTCAAGAATGACACTTGGGTTTCTTGCCTGGGTGACTAGGAGGTTCCTGGTGACCTCTCCAGGCTGCCTGGCTGACTTAGCTCCATAAGACCTTCTCTATCATGACGTAGAATCTTCTTCACTCTGGAAGTTCACTCAATCCCTTGGCTACCACTTACATTGAAAGTACTCTCCACCCCTGACGCCTCACCTTCTGATTGACTGATTCCTCCCAGAACCCCCAATTTAAGGAGCAGGCCCAAACCAAAGATGTCTTCATCTCGCTACATGGTGCACTGCTTATCTATCTCCACAGTACTTTCTTGACCATGCCCCATACTTGGGTACTTTCTGCCTCCCTCAGCCCAGCCTTTTCAACTTCTTATGTGTCTTCTTCCATTAAAATTTTAAGTTTCTTAAGGGCCCATAATAAAAATAATAATCTTGTGCTCAGTTTCCAGACAAGACACATTGAGTATAAAGCTATCAAGGAGGAAGATTTAACTTAGTATGTTAAGAGATTTACTGGCATCCTGAAATCAAACCTTTTAAAGTATAGAAACCTAGCAGAAGAAAATTATATGGGAATAGGATGAGGAACATATCATCCCAATTATGATATCTGATACTAGATTTGTAGCAAGGGTAATTTCATTGAACCTGCAGAAAACAGGCTTACTTGCTAATAGTTTTATTGAACAATAAAAAACAACTATCTTCTCTACCTATGCAATAGTCTGCAAAATGGTAACCCAATTGAAAATTGATAAAAATTTATTTAGCACTTAAAAGAAAAATAGAAATATAGCAACTTGTCCTAGATAGCTTAGATAACTCAGAGAGATTGTTTTTATCTGAACTACACTGAAAAGATAAGTTGAAGTTTATTAAGTTTAATAAGTGGCATTTCAATGGCACAACTACTCTATGAGATAACTATTAGAGGCATCTTACTCTTATTTTATATATGAGGACACTGAAACTTGGAGAAGTTAAATCATTTCCCCAAGATCCCACAGTTAGCAAATATCTAAGACAGGATCCCAATCCAAGTGTTCCTGATTCTAGGTCCAGTGATTTAGCCACTTTGCTGGTGGATTGCCTCAGCAGAAATAAGGTAAAGAAAACACAGCCATTTTTGACAAGTTATTAAATAAATTAATTAAAGGAATTGTCAGAGCCATAATACACAAAGACAAGCCTAGGATATTCTTGTAAGTAAGACAAAGGGATTTGGTCACAATGATAATACAGGGAGGTGGTTTTGGAACTGATTGAACAACCTGACCCAATAAGCAATGCGTAATGTCAACCTAGAAAGTGTCACAGTGCTGTCTTTATCTCTGTTATATTCATTTTTACTAGTGACTTTAATGAAGGCATAAATAACATTATTATCAAATTTGAGAATGATATGAACCTAAGAGAAATGAAAAATACCTTTGGTGGAAGAATCAGTACCCAAAAGGATCTCAACAAGGAAAATGATGGGCCACTTGTAATAAGATAAACTTTAACGCTTTGTAATAAGATAAACTTTAATGCCTACACATGGATTAAAAAAAATCCATCTCTTGATCCATGTATGAACATGTGCTGTCCCTCATGCCAGGAATGTTTTCCCTCTCTCCCTGCACAAGTATAAAATAGTGATAGCTATTTTTTACATAGCGCTTTAAGGTTTACAAAGTGCTTTACACATATTATCTCATTTCAAACTTACAATAACTCTAGGAAGTAGATGCTTTTATTATCCCTATTTTACAGATGAGGAAATTGAGACATACTTTGGCTATGTTACACAGCTTGTGTCTGAGGCAAAATTTGAACTCAGGTCTTCTTCACTATAGGTCCAGTGCTCTATCCACTGCACCACCTAGCTGCCAATGGGAAGTTAAATCTTGATGTTTTAATTGAATGCAAATTGAATATGGAGGCAGCTAGGTGGCAAAATGGATAGAGTACCAGCCCTGGACTCAGGAAGGCCTGAGTTCAAATCCAGCCTCAGACACTAGCTGTGTGACCCTGGCCAAGTCACTGAACCTTTTTTGCCTTAGTTTCTTCATGTGTAAAATGAGCTGGAGAGGGAAATGATCAACTACTCCAGTATCTTTGCCAAGAATATCCCAAAAGAGGTCACAAAGAGTCAGACAGGACTAATGAGAAAAAAAGCACTCAATATATTGGGACAGCCCAAAATAAAACAAAACAAAACCATATGGCAATATTAAGCTATGTTCAGGTGTATATTAATAAGTTTTCAACAAGGATTTATTTTAAAATATTTATATTTATACAAAGATAAAATATTATATATGTACATATAATATATACATATATAATACTTACATATATATGCTTGATATACTTTTAAGTTTAATCTGCATTATTAACATTTTCTCCCTCACTTTCCTGAGTCTAGACAATCAAAAAAATATAAATCAAACCTGGATTTATAGCCTTTTTCAATTTCCAAGGTGTAAGAGCTCACAATGAATATTTAACAACTGGCTGTCACCAGTCAGTCCAAGCTGGCTCCAACACACTCCTGGCTATATTAAAGTTTAATGTCCAGAATAAGGGATATGATAATCCTTCTGGACTCTACTGTTTACTAACAATGTCTGAATTTTTATGTGTACTTCTTGGTGCCACATTTTAAAGAGTATGTTAACAGTATATCTAGTACAAAGTATATCAACATATACTATGTTGATAGTATATCTTGACAATGATCATGATGGTAGGGGGACTATTGTGAAGATGATAATGATAGGGATCTTTAGCCCAGAAAAGAGAAGACATGTGGGGCAGAGTGAGTGTGAGGAACATGGTAGCCATCTTCAAATTCTGGATTGTCATATAAAACAGTGAGGAGTTCTTCGAGGAGAACTAGGACCAATAAATGGAAGGGACAGGGAGACAGATTTCAGATCAACTTAAGGAAAAGCATTCTAATAATTTTTATTGTTGTTCAGTCATTTCAGTTGTATCTGACTTTATGACCCCATTTGGGGTTTTGTTGGCAAAGATACTGGAGTGGTTTGCCATTTCCTTTTCCAGCTCATTTTACTGATGAGTAAACTGAGGAAAACAGGGTTAAGTGACTTACCTAGGGTCAACACAGTTATTAAGTATCTGAGGCCAGATCTGAATTCATGGAGATGAGTCTTCCTGATTCCAAACCCTACACTCAATCCACTGTGCCACCTATGTGTCCTATCCTAACAATTAGAAATGTCCAAAAATGGAATGACAAGTAAAAAGTTCCCCATCACTAGAAGTCTTCAAACTGATACTGGATGCCCAGTTGTGGGGGATATTTTCACAAAGATTCATGCTTCTTGTTTGGTTTGGAATAGACTGCCTGTGAAGTCCTTTCCATCTCAAAGAATCCACTGTTTTCTCCCCAGAGTAAAAGCACCACTGCTCTAGCATTTCAGGAATAGAAGTTGTGCCTTCTTTTTGATGTTAAATACAGCATACCAGTAGGAATTAAAAACTGGTCTTGAAATTGAGCATCTGATGGGTACTCTGTCATGAAAGACAGCTAGCTGGTTGTTGCTATTCTTGACTTTAGATTTACTCTCTGTTTAAACTCTCTGTTTAAAAAAAATGCACTCAAGAGTTACGGTTTTCTTTCTGGAAAGGCCCTGGTAGTATTTTGAAGAAAATTCACAGACTGCACCTGCATATATAAAATGTAGTTACTATAGGTCAGAGCATTTCTCAGGCTCTTTTCTGTAAGTGCCTATCAGCACCCACATAATATGTGCTGCCCCATTTTGTGTAGCCCCTACAGCTGCAGCTGATTCCTACTGTACTCCATATGGCCCATTACACTTGACAGAACAACCTACCAACGCTTTTATGTGAAATAGTCTGTCAGACACAACCTAGTGATTTGTCTATGAGCTCATGTGTTGTTCCTCAGCCCAAGTCAGCACATTCTCCAAACCTTTCCTTTCCAGACTTTGATTTGGCTTTGGCTGTGAAGGATAATTAAAGTTTGCTGGGGAGAAAAGTGGTCTTGCCAACCCTACTGCTTTCCTGAAGCAAGATTCCCAAAGCAGTTAGTATTGCACAGAGGGAAGCGTTCTGTAGACAGTAGGCATCATTTCAGATATGAGCAGGGGTCAGTAATCCTTAGCATTTATTGTCAAGCAATGGAAGCCAGAGGGTGCCATATGTGGGAGTCACAATCTACTGACAACTACTGGATTTAGAGTCAGGGAGACCTTGGTTTGAATGCTGCCTCTGACATATTGTTGTGTGATAGTGGGCAAATCACTTAACTTCTCTGAAATTCTGTGTCCTTATCTCAAAAATGAGGATTTTAAGACCTATAATGCCTTACAGGGTCAAATGAGATAAATTTGAATCACTTTGTAAGCCTTAAAGTGCCACATACATGTCTATTGCTATTATTTTAATTGTCATCATTAATATACAACTTATAAGGTTTTCCATTTTGGTATTAATACCAATGAGAAAAAAATACCTCAATGTATTCATTATCATACTATTGTTTCCATACTAGAGGGCCCAAATGTTTTAAAAATGACAAAATTACAGGTCTAGAGGTAATCTCAAGGGATACCTAGGTTACTCTGAAACTAAACCATCCCAGGGTAATAGTTCCACAAATGTTAAATTTTAAGTTGTCTCAGTTGTTTTGTGAGGAAATTTGTTCCACATAATAACGTATACTTTCCCTTTCCCTCCTAAGATCAACAGCACAAAAAAAAAAGCATTCATATTTCCCAATAGTAGATAAAAGTCAGGAAGGAAGAGACTGATCTGTGGAACCCTCTCTTGAACCAGTGATTCCCAAAGACCTTTGTCTAATGACATCCCAAGTCTACTTGGGGCCTTCTTTGTACCCTTCCTCCTGGATAAAAACCAGAGTCTTTGGTCAGGGTTGGTAATACCAGTACTTAGAATGGTGAAAGAGTGACAGGAAATCTTGCCTACCCTGGTCAGTTAGCCCCAGTCAAACAAAGAACAAAAATAGCCCTCATTTTTCTTAAAGACATAGGGAAAAAATAGATGATGCTTTACAGATAGCAATGTTGTGTGAACCTAAAGCTTGACAGGCTAACAGTATGCATTTCCCATTGCTATTTGGTGAATTAGCCTTAAGCAATGTTTTCCTTTGAATGGATTTGCTGGTGTTCTTAATTTTATTCATTTCTAATCTTTGTATATTGACAACCAGGTCAACAGAGGGGTTCATCTAATTGAGCATTCCAAAGTTCACCTACAGGAGGTACCTATAGTGAGGTGAGCAGAACCTTTTGAGATACAAAACCTCTGGGAGAGGGTGTAAACATGAGCAGAATCAATGAAAATTTTTATCTATTTGGTGACAGTTGTTTAAAAGCATAAGCCAGGGAAAATGAGTAAGTGGCATAGATAGACAGCTAGAAGTCAGGAAGACCAGAACTCAGGTCCCACTTCTGAAACATTCAATCAGGCAGTTAAAAAAAACATTTAAGTGCCTACTCAGTGTCAAGCATTGTGCTAATGTCGTACTTCATGTCTCAGTGATCTATGCAATTCTCTAAGAATGTAAATTGCAGAAAAAATGCCAGCCTTCATCAGAAGCCAAAATTTCTTCATCTAGTAGTTCCCTATAACAATAAATTCATAAGCCCAGGCTTTAAAAACGAAGAAACATTCAAATGCAAATTCAACAATTACTTATTAAGCACCTCTTACATGTACTGAGCACTATTCCTAGCATTGGAGGCAATCCCTGCCCTTGTGGAGATTACAGTCTCATGGAAGGCTCAGACATGCTCCAAAACCCTGATGGATCTGTGTGTGACTGTGATGACTCTTTCCAGGGACGTAAATCTTAACCCATCTATGTCTGCCCACCTTGGGCAGTTCTTGCCCATTTCCTCCTATAAATCTACCACACAGAGTACACCGAAGGTGTTTGGGGACTTTCTTTACATTCTTTTGAAATTCTGTAGACACTAAATGAGCATGTGGTTTTGCTCATGAGTGACTGAGACTCTGCCTTAGGGAACTGAAATTCAAAGGACTTCGATCTTCAGCAGACAAAAACAACTGAGCTCAGCACTTAATTTGCAAGACTAGTTAAAATTGTTGTTATTTGTCCTTCCTTCTGGAAGAGGACCATGACATCAGGGAAGTGATGCCATGACATGCAAGAGAATTGGATTTAAGTGAGAGAAAGCAGTATAAAGTCACCAGAGCCATCTGGGTCTAGTGGCAAGGTATAGATCAAGACGACTGGAGATGGCCCTGGATGTAGCGGGAGACCTTGGTCTTTTTAAGCTGAGGTTTTTAACACATTTCAGTTTGACTGAGGAAATGCCCTTTCAGTGATTAAGACTAGGTAAGAAATGAGGCAGAGAATGGCCTCTTTCACCTAGTCAAAAATAATAGTAATAACAATCAATCTGGGAGGGGAAGACCCTCAGGATTTCTGGCCAAAACAGAAACAATTGCTATTTACATTCACTCTGAGCTAATCAGGGCCCAAATAGAGATCAAGTGGAGCTTGGCCTGGGACCTATTATTGGCCAATCAATGAGAGCCACAGTGATTTGGGTTTAAGGCATGGTCCTCAAGAATAAAATCTAATCTATAAACCCCAGGATATCTTTTGAGGTTTCAATGATCAAAATTCACATTCCTTTGAGCAGAGCACCCCTAGGTAAGGATATGATAGAATGTTACTAGATGAAGATTTCCTCTTTTCAGCCCCACCACCAACTATATCCATTCTTTCCCTGTATGAACAGTACATCTTTTTTTTTTGATCAGTTCTCTGAAAATATTTTTATACTGCCTTTTTTTCTCTTGCGAAGCAATTGAGGTTAAGTGACTTGCCCAGAGTCATATAGCTATTAAGTATTATGTGTCTGAGGCCACATTTGAACTCAGGTCCTCCTGACTCAAGGGCCAGAGCTCTGTCCACCTAGCTGCCCCCTACATTTCTCCTCTTAAATAATCCTTCATTTGTTAAGTATTGTAGCTTGCAACACTTCTTTCTTCCTTTCTTTCGTTTATTTGTTTTCAGAAAGGCTGTTTGATATGGTGGATAGAAAGTTGGCCTTGAAGCCAGAAAGACCTGACTTTAAGTCCTGCCTCTGGTACATACTGACCCTGACTCTGAACAAGTCAATTCACCCCTTAGTACTCTAGTCTAGGCAACTTGCCAGCAAGCATTGTAATAAAAGGAATTTCCTCTTCCATGAGTTCCCCATACCGATGAAATCACAAGTCCAGTCTCTTATTGCTATCCCACATTCATTCTGTTGCCTGGGTGATTCTCAACTTCAATTCTTCAGAGACTAAAATGTTCTATGACCTGCACTCATACAAAATGTAGAGATAACTATAACTTTCAATAATAAATGATAGATGCATTAGACAGGTGCAAAACAATATAGAGATGCCAATACTTGTCTGGTTAGCATTACATACCATATAAGCATAACTTAATTTTTGGAACACTGAGTCCCAGTGTCTTATATCTGCTGAACATTGTGGCAAGGTTTAAAGAAATACTTGTAAAGCAATGAACCATGTTCCCCCTGCCCACCAGTATCAGAAGTTACAAATAATCTCTCCATAAATAATACAAATAGGGAAACACTGCTAGTGTATTTTCTAACAAGTTGCAAAATTCCTACTTGGAAGGGAAATAAAGGAGTAATTACATGCAAACAGAAATAGAAAATTCTCCAAATTCAAGGAAGTCAACAGTGAATTGAAAACATAACTTTGAAATGCTGGTGAATAAATCATTGTAGGACTTGATTTTATTGGAAATTACAGTCATTTCCTGTTTGTAGAAGTAAATTGAAGCTGGAGACCCATTTAGGTATGGCATGTATGTAACATCAATCCCTTAGGCATAAGGTAAACCATTTTTAAAATACAATTAACCAACTGCATCATAGAATATGTAAGATGTTTAGAGTAAGTTTCTTCCGACCTTTGTTCTTGACAGTGCAGAAGACAAATAACTATTACCATCTTGGACACAGAGTGTAGGAGTCACAGGCTCAGTGTGCTTAATACATAGAAACCAAAGCTATAACAAAGGCAGGGTGACTAGAGCTTTGCCCATAGGTGCTGAAATTTTGATGACACTGCCATCTCTTGAACAACAGAAACAATAGAGACTTGCATCTAGTTTGTAAGAAGAGCTAATTAAAATAAGAAAGATAGTGACTTTATCCTTTCACACCAACTACCAGACACATGCCAGGTAAGCTCCTTACCAGCCTCAGTTCACCTTGATCCTTTCCTTGGAATTGACTTTTCAGCTTCCTAGAGGCAGTATCACCAGCATAGGGTCTCAATCAATTTTAAAGAGCTTTTCTTTTTGTTTGTGTTGTTTTGTCTGGGTGCCAAAATTACTACTTATAATTCTGAGAGACTATTTTTTTAAAAGTATTGTTAATTAGCTTCATGGAGCTTGTTAATTAGCCCCTTACATAACTATAAAGAAATGAAGAGCAATTGTAGCATCAAGGCTCATAGAAGGTTAGGGTTAGAAAGAAAATTCAAGATCATCTGGGTTAACCTCTTTACAGCTGAGGCCCAAATAACTTCCTGTGATTTACCCACAGCTTGTGACCTTGGGTTTTGTTCAAGCCAGGAACAGAATCCAGGTCTTATGAGACTCAGCCTAGGAATCTTTCCATTCAACTATGTTGTTCCCTGTGGATAAATATTTGTAAAGTATTTTTAGTTTTTCTACAGAATCCTATCAAAATTCAAAACATTTTCCAAGAGCAGGAAAAACAATGGAGCTACCCAGAAATCAGTAGAAGGAAACTAATACTGCCATTAAAGTTTGGGAGTGTATGTGAATAAAATATACACAAACAAATCAGAGTCCTTTCTTTATATCCATATTCATTTGTATTCTGGACCTCCAAACCAAAAGGTCAAAAATGGGTCATTACCCTGTTTTGACTAAAACAAAAAGATCTCCAAAGAGATGGACCACTACCACCACCACCATGACCTCTTTCATGTATATCCTACAATACAGAGCTCACTCATACATATCTATGCCTTGAAGACATCCAGAACCCCTAAAGGTATCCTGGTGCCTCATCAAGGCTCCTTTTACCCAAGGTCTCCTACAGAACCTGCTGATCTCTCAGCTTCCTTACTAACCAGAAAAGCACCACTGAGGACACAATTTTTCTCCCTCTGCTAGCATGTACATAGCACCAACTCTGTGCCATTCACTGTGCTAAGTAAGTGCTTTACAAATATCATCTCATTTTATCATCACAATATCCCTGAGAGGTTGGTGCTGTTATTATCCCCATTTTACAGTGAGAAAACTGAGGCAAACAAAGGTTAAGTGACTTGCTCTGGGTCACACATCCAGTAAATGTCTGAGGTTGGATTCAAACTCAGATTTTCCTGACTCTGGGCCCAGAATTCTACACACTACATCACCTAACTATAATGAAAGGTATTCTAATCCTTATATTGGGCAGCTGGGTAGCACAGTGGATAGGGTGCTAGGCCAGGAGTCAGGAAAACCTGAGTTCAAATCCAGCCTCAGACATTTACTAGCTATGTGATCCTAGGCAATTCACTTGACACTGTTTGCCTCAGTTTCCACATCTGTAAAATGAGCTGGAGAAGGAAATGGCAAACCACTCCAACATCTCCACCAAGGAAACCCAAAATGGGGTCATGAAGAGTCAGCCACAATAACAAAAGTCCTAATTCCTAGGAAATTAGAAATATGGATTTTAAAAATTGATTTAATTGGAAAAAATGCAGATGAATCCAGTGAAAGCAATTCAGCCCAGAGATATATGACAGGTAAGTGAAACCTGAGAAACATTTATTTTCCCCTAAGAAGAATACGTGTGCAGTAGTATACAACAAGTAACATATGCATGCATTAGCAACATGATAGGCCATCCCAAGAGGCCAGAGTAATTTTCAACTATGAGCAATGAAATATCAAGCTATAGACGGAAGGGGTTAGAGTTTATCAAGCCCTTCTGGGAGCATAGCAGTTTTCACCAGGAATGATGTATTCCCAGTAAAATAAAATCCAAGGTTTGTAGAGCTGAGATGGATATCATTATCATTTATCGGGTGGAATGGGAGGTAGAGGGCTTTGAACCCTAAATTTCATCAGTAAAGGAAACTCTCAGGGTAGAAACATCTTCCACAATATAGACTGGCAACTCCTCTGTACTTTATAGTCTTGAGAATCTCCTGGGGCACTGACACTTGACCATGGTCACGCAACCAGAATATGTCCAAAATAGGACTTAAACCCAAATCTTCCTGACTCTATGGTTGGCCTTCAACCCAAAGCCATTCTGCCTCTTATTAATAATAGCAAACATTTGTAATAGCACTTGAAAGTTTACAACATTCTATACACATTATTTCATTTGATGCTCATAATAGCCATGAGAGGTATGTAAAAGTATTATTATTGTCATTTTATAGGTTGGGAAACTGAAATTTAGAGAGAACATAGGATTTAGAGCTATGAGAGACCATAGAGATTATCCACTGCAACCCTCTCATTTCATTAAAAATTAAATAACTTTAAAAAAATTAAGTAACTTTCCCAAGGTCACATGACTGAGACACTTAAACCTGGTTCAACTGACTCCAAATCCAGTACTTTCCCCACTATTCCCTGTTGCCCTTTAGTTTTAGAGCTCTCATTCACCCCTCTCATTTGCAAATTAGGAATCTGAGTTCTAGAGAAATAAAATGACATGTTCAGTGTCATACAGGTAATTAATGGCAAAAACAACTATTGGAACTTGAACTAGACAGAAAAACTTTTAAGTCATAAAGTTCTTTTACTTTAGCTGATAACAAGTGCTATCCAAAAAGGGAAAAGAAAAGAAACTAATGTGGTTTAGAAAGTAATTTCTTTCTCTTGTCCCCCTACTATACTTATGACAACTACCTATATTGTATCAGCCTGTCCTATTGAGGAAAGGAGCAAAACAATGGATACGTCAAATGTCTCAAGGTTTCCCAAGATTCTAGGCTTACACACATTAGATCCAATTCTGGGTACTGATCCCATGCGAGTCATTTTCTCCTTTTAGCTTTTTTGCTCCCACCCAAAAATTTTGCTCCATGGAAATCTCCAATATAAAGTTTAGGCATAGCTCATGTGCAGATTTCTCCAAATGTGGATAATAGGATCCTCAGCTTCCCATTTCAGGACATTGAGTGACCCAATAGGTACTCAGTGTATAGAGGATCAAGTATAAACCAACCTTTATTTTACCCTTACAGAACATACATGACACAAGGTGCTTTCCACAAGCCAAGAATAATACCCAAACCTAAAACATTCCCTTCTCTCCCCTTCTCCCCACCCCAGAAGGGACCTGAACTTGGAATTACTATCAAGGTAATCCTTTGTCATTCTACTGAGTTCCTCTCTCCCAGGCTTACAACCTTTACAAGTATTATTCTAGAGTAGTTTAAAAAACATTCTAAAAAGTAGTAGAATGGATTTAGGCTCTTTAAAAAAAAAAAAGAAAAAAAAAATAATGGAATGCCTTCCAACCTCCTCCGTTCACTGCTTCTCCATTCTCCTAGTGTCCATGTCAAATGCAATATTTGATAATAATAATTTGATAATCCACTGCCAAGAACAGTGAGAAAGATACAGATAGCACAAGGTACAGAAGTGGTCTGTAAGAAAATTTTACTATATTGCAAATGTAAAATCTAATTTGAGTGAAGGGGGAATGGGCATGATAGATCCCTGAAAGATGTAGTATAAAGAAATAGATTATTTCACCTAGAAATGGAACCAGTAGAAATAGGATGAGTAGCTTACTGAGTGTCTGGGAAACTGCCTTCTGATGAGAACAACTCAATCATGAACAATTTCTAAATGTCATTGTTGTTTTTCAGTTATTTCAGTTGTGTCCAACTCTCTGTAATCCCATTTGGGATTTTCTTGGCAAAGGTACTGGAATGGTTTGACATTTCCTTCTCCAACTCATTTTACAGATGAGGAAATTGAGGCAAACAAGGTTAAGTGACTTGCCCAGGGTCACACAGCTTACCAGAGGGCAGATTTGAACTAAAGTCTTCTTGACTCCAGGCCCTGCACTCTATCCACTGCAAAACCTAGCTGCCCCAATTTCTAAATGAGAGTGCCATAATTTGGAACTAGGCCAAGCCCTCAAACTTGTTATTTCATAGAGAAGTCTTTTTCCCTGGTTATAATTTCAATTATAACACACATTTCTAGGTGCATGAGAGAAGATATGAAGGGTATCTTTTTTTTTTCCTTCACTCGAAGGAAATTGAACCTACGCATCGTAAGGCTTCAGCATGTGGCTACACATGAAAAATGCAAACCTCATGCTTTTGAAGAGAAACAGAAGTATTTCTGCCCCTGTGACAGAGAAGTGTCCAAGAACAAAGCCAGGGGTATTTGAGCCCATGATTGGTACCCACTGGATTTTTTTGTTGTGATACATTTTTATGACCAGCTTTAAAGACGTTGACCTGCTGGTCTCATTCTGGTTTTCATTCACTATATCCTTCTTAAGAGAAGGAAAAGTAGTCCCCAGGGAGAGGCAGCATTTTAATCTTTTATAACTGCACCAAGTAATAGGATGCTAACTTGAAGCTCACTGTTTCTCTCCCATCATACATAGAAACGCTGCTTCCAACAGAGAAAGGGGAAAATGGTACGTGGTGGTGGGGAGCTGGATAAGAATCCCATATGTTAGAATCAAAATGCCCCAGGCCACCACATGCTATGCTTTTGTTCACCTTGGGCAATGTAGGAAGATGGAAATATTCTCCTTTGTTGAAATGGTATTTCTAATTAAATTAAAGTCCATGGTAATTTAGCTTGGTGGTGACACAGGCCATCTCATCTCCTCACTTTTTTCCAAATTGTATCTAGATCACCACGCAAGGGTCAGAGGGACAGGGAAATTGCTTAAGGTCTGGCCTGATGTTTTCTCCTGTACAAACATACAATTAGGCTGTCTTAACCTCCCCACTCAGCCATAAACACCACTTCACAGGCTAATTTACAGGCCAAAGTCACAGAAGGAACTGGAAGGAACTCTCTAGGAGACACACACCCTTACCATTCAGCTCCAAGAGGCATTTCACGATTTCAAGTTAGCAAAAAACGTAGAATAATAATAACAATAACTTCTTTGCACTTAACCACAAACTAAAATGAGATTGAACTGAAGGCTATATATTCAAAACTTTGAACGCCCCAGTTAATTAAAAAAAACACATTTATGATGAGAGACAGAGAGAAGGAGGGAGGAATGGAGGGAGGGAGGGAGGGGGAGGGAGAGAGAGAATATGTAATTGGCCGTGTCCTAGGAATGTCTTCTACTTACATTATTTGGAGAGACAGAGGTCTCAATAATATTGACTTTACTAACACTTCTACATTTTTCTGCCCCCCCATAATTATGTGTCAGTCAGCAACACTTAGCTGCTAGAGCTGCCAACGTGCATTTCTTCAGACACTGAGAGGCAGGAGCTGAGGAGTCTTTCTGAGGGGTATGGGACTTGTTCCTCCAACTAGATAGATTTCCCCAATCCATCTCCTAGAATGACTACTATGTTGAAAAAGGTGGGGAGAGGGGGAGAACTCCATAGCAGACCAGCAGCAAATATAAAGGGAAGCTCAGTAGACATTTTTCTTGATAATTTTTTTTCATCGCCCAAGTTTTTCTTGGGAGGGTGGGGCAGGGATGGGAGGCAGGGGGATGGTTGGGGGTCAGGGGACAATGAAAGAGAAACGAAAGGAGAGGGAATGTAAGAAAATGGAAAGGCATTCTAAGTAGTCCGAGGTGCTGAATGAGATATGTCTTGGCCAATGCATGGCTTTGTTTTACTGGGTTTAACACATTTGTTATAAGGGAGGACTTCTGAAAGTAGGAATATGAAAGTGATAGGTAGTGGGTTGTGATATATATGATAAAAAAAAAGATGTCAGTAAACTTTTCTAATGCAAAAAGAAAAATTTTTTAAAGTTCAGAAGAGGATACAGTTTTGTTATTTCCTTATTAAATTATGTATATATATATATATAATATGTATAATATACTTTTTTAAATGTACATAAGAAAATTTCACAGTTTCTTACAAAGATCTAGTTCTCTGTGAATCGAACATTTTGTGTTTCTTGATGATTATTAAATTCACAATAAAAAGGGCAGCTAGATGGCGCAGTGGATAGAGCTCTGGCCTTGGAGTCAGAAGGAACTGAGTTCAAATCCAGCCTCAGATATTTGACACTTATGAGCTGTGTGACTCTGGGCAAGTCACTTAACCCCAATTGCTTCACAAAAAAGAAAAAATAAATAAAAACAAATAAATAAATTCACAATAAAAAAGAAAATTAGAAATAAAATAAAAGGTAAGGAGATATCACTGATGGGGAATGTTGCCGACAGGGGAGTGCTCTGTGTTGTGTGTGTGTGCATGTATTTCACAGCATATCCTTGGTTATTCTCAGACGATATTTTAAAGTTAAATGTAAATGTTTGAAGGATTGTTCACATCATAATACTTTATCAATAAATTGAGTTAAAAATACATTAATTAGAATGTGATTATAAGAGGCAAATTGGTATGTTGGATAACTGAATAGAGTGAATAAATCCATAATTGGGTAATACATTTGTCCAATATCTGTTTTTATCTCTAACTTAGTGCTCTTGTAACACTACAGATAAAACAAGCTAATCATTCAGATATTTTTAAAAAATCACAACTTTATACTTGTCTGCATAAGAAATGGAAATAATTAGACAATTATTCTGTTAATTAACTAATAGGCAACCAAATGAGGATGATTCAACCTCCCCTTTCTTGATCCCTCTCCCAATTGGACTTTCAAATTTTCCTTGGACAGTAGCCATAATTAAGAATGTTACTTGGTTCATATGTTTTAAAATGCTGTTCTTTATGATAATAAAAAATCATATCATATTTTCTATAAAAAATAATACACTTATTTCCATGTAACACTTTTATATATGAGCTGAAACCTTTTTCTGTTTTGGCAAGTGGCAATCCTCTTGATCTGATGAAGGTCTCTTGATCTTGGCCTGAAGCCACTGTGGAAAAAATACTATTGCTAGAATTTCAGTAAACACACATCTTCAATCCTTTATATTTACAGAAACAGCATTTCTGAAATCATTTGATGAGATTTAGCCTTAAACTCATTCATATCATAATAAAGAGAATAATGTGAAGGTCTCTTGAAATTGTGGTTCTGAGCTGTTAAGTCTGTTAAGATACACATCTGAAGGTAAAACATGTATTTACATAGATATAAATATAGATATAAAACCTGAATCCTTGTGATAGTATCCCTAGTTGATCTATCACTATGTTAGAAAACTCATTTCCCATATATATTATGTCAACAACTCCCTTTATAATGATGCATTTGCAATCTTTAAATATATTTGAGGGGGACCTTCTAATTAGTCTGTTAAATTAACTAGTTATTGGTTAATTATCTAATTAGTCTATTAAACTTTTCTGTCTTTTGAAACTCCAAAATAACTGAAAATTACTGGAAGCAAGGGAATATACTGCCATTAAGCATTGGAATAAAATGTTTGTTTCAACTAGATGATATCCACTTTCTGAGTCATTCCAATTCTTTTTCTTTCTTCATTATAAATCTACCAGAAAAGCAATGCTTACAAAGCCTACTTAGGTATACATCCAGACCTTTTAGTGTCAGGTAATTCAATAATTTTCCTATTTTTTTTCCATTTCTCTTAAACAGAAATGATGTTTCATGTCCTTTTTCCATTATTTGTGAAAAAGAGAAGCCAATAAATTGGGTTGGAAGAACATTAAATAGAATGTAATTAAAATACGAGTGGCAGAGTAGTATGGTGGATAGGCATCAAGTCTCCCAGTCAGGAAGACCTGAGTTCAAATTCCATCTCTGATACATGTTGACTGTGACTCTGGGCAAGTAGCTATATTGTTCAATGACTCCATGAAATTTTCTAAAATCATAGGTTGCAGAACAGAACAGCTGCTGATATTCACAGGTGGATAGAGTTCCCCAAAAGTTTCCTATACCAATGAAATCACAGCTTATGAGAAAGAAAGAAAGAAAGAAAGAAAGAAAGAAAGAAAGAAAGAAAGAACAAAAGAAAGAAAAAGAAAGAAAGGAAGGAA
Source organism: Vombatus ursinus (assembly GCF_900497805.2). Taxonomy (NCBI): domain Eukaryota; kingdom Metazoa; phylum Chordata; class Mammalia; order Diprotodontia; family Vombatidae; genus Vombatus; species Vombatus ursinus. The sequence continues at coordinate 8,045,428 of NW_020940360.1, forward strand.
GGAAGGAAGGAAGGAAGGAAGGAAGGAAGGAAGAAGTATACACATCATATAGCTTAGACAGATCTGTGGATATTTTAATATATACGTATATGTATATATGCATGTATATACATATACACACACATATATCTGTATATATGTCTCTTTGTGTGTGTGTGTCCACGTGTTGCATTTATTTGAGCAAAATAGCCTAGAAAGATCACAGGGCACTGGAAAGCTTATGCCTAGCAGTGACTTGACTGGCCCAACCCTTCTAGAGTGAAACTCACAGTCATTGTTGAGCAGGGAAAATAAACACTACACAAGGGTAAGTGTAGCTAAGTGGAAATACTTGTTACCATAACACATTGGGTTTCACAAATACCTTCAATTTAAGGACCGGCAGTCTGCTTAGCTGAGGCAGATGAGAGTTGGGAGGTTGGGGGAGGGGAACCCCTCTCACCAAACGGAGCAGCGGTTACGGCACAAACCAAGTCTACGTTGCGTTATGGGAGTCCGCCTAAGAAAAAGAGAGAATTCATCAAGGTAAGAAACAACACTACAGTTTAATTATGAGTCCTTTAATGTCTTTTCATAATCAGTTAATAAATACCTTAACAATAAAATTGAATTTAAGCTTTTAATAGGCTGAGCTGGCTTGAACCTAAACAAAGGCATTAGCAGCTTGAGGCATTGTGCAATAACCCTGCGCTGCCTGGTGCCAGGAGAAACAAAGCATTTCAAGTACATTTTTTTGTACCTCACACTAATAAACGCTTGTAATATTCCCCAATTTCTGGAGTGTAAGACGCAGATCTTATTTATCACAGTATGTGACACATCTGGCACATGGATCAGGAAACAACTGTTTTACTTCATTTCTGTCATCACCTTCCAACAGATTTCTTTCACATTCCAATTTGGATGAGAGGACTTGGACTTTCTCTCCATAAGTTCTCCATTAACAGTTTCACAGGAGAGAGAGAGAGAGAGAGAGAGAGAGAGAGAGAGAGAG
>NW_020940360.1:8046431-8122497 GCF_900497805.2 Vombatus ursinus
AAGTAGGAAAGAAGGAAGGAGAGGGAGAGAAAGAAAGGAAGAAGAGGAAGGGAGGAAAGGGAGAGAGGAAAAAAGGGAGGGAGGAATAAAGGAAGGAAGGAAAGAAAGAAGGGAGGGAGAGAGAGAGAAAGAAGGAGGAGGAGGAGGAAGGAAGGAAAGAAGGAAGAGGGAGGAAGGAAAGGAGGGAGAGAGGAAAAATGGAGGAAAAAAGAAAGGAGAGAAGGGAAGGAGGGAGAGGGAGGGAGGGGAGAGAGAGAGAGAGAGAGAGAAAGAGAGAGAGGTGGGGGGGAGGGAGCCATTGGTTCATTTCCTTTTGCAATAATTAATTATGCCCAGTTGTGTGTTTTAACCAAGTTTGCAAAAAACATGTGAAATCACTGGTATTTATTTAAATAGGTTAGCAACATCTTTTTCACAGGCCCTGTACACTCACTTATTCACTGGAAGATGTGGATGGGGATTATTCATATGCAGAGAATAATGGACCACATCAGGCCTGCAACACAAATTCTGGCCTTTGCTCCCTCCTGCCCGTTTTATTAATCAATGTTTTACTCAGGGTAAGGTTTTTGGTTCCATCACCCAAAGCATTCTACAGAGGAAGAGTAACTGTATTATGCGCGTAAGAGTATTCTGCACCAACAGTGGCCAACCTAGCAGCCTCTCATAGATTTCAGCCGTGCAAACCATACAAACAACCACTCACTAATAAAGCTTGAAAAGCTTGAATTACACTGTAACCCACAAAAATTTTCAAATTAAAAAGCCATATTTAGAGGCCCCCCGTGCATAGTGATTTTATTTGGTTTAATCCCCTCTTGTGGCCAATTAGATAGACACCCCTCCTTACAGGCACACACTTGGAGAGAGAGGGAAAAGTATAACTTTAGTTTTGAAAAAAAGAAAAATAGCAGTATATCATTGTTTCATAGACAGAAATTATTTTCCCTGCTGTTGTCCTATGAAGGATCTGGCTGTCAGAAATAAATGAGAGTGGATGCAAGGTGGGTTTTTATTTTTTAATTTTTTTAATGTGCTACAAATCTTTCTTGATCAACTGAAGTGATCTATAGAGGTCTGGGGGTTTATTTGCTTTTTTGTTTGTTTGTTTTAAGGAAAAAAGGTAAAAAGCTATTGATAGAATAGGATCCTCCCCCATCTCCTCTGGCCAAAATGACTTCCCTTCTCTGTTTCTTCTGATTGCATGGTTAAAAATAGTTTGGGGGTTTTGCCCCCAAATTAAAGGGACTTGAAAGAATTGAATTTCATTTGCATCCACTGCACCAAGAGCCTGTGTCCCCAAATTGGATTCAAATCACCCCAAGGGATGGTTCTGCTGCAAATATTGTCCACCACCCTGTTTCTTGTTTCTCCCTGCTGTTCTTCCCATCAGAATTGCAAAGTTTGCCTTCTTCTCATCTAGTGGAAGGCTCCATATGTACCATATGAAAAAGGAGTTAATAAAAGGCACATTGGAAATATAAAACAAGGTCAAGGGCGACATTTTGAAGGCGAGGCCTTTCTTTCAGCAGGGAAGACAAAAGAGCTAGTTGGTTGTGGCCCATTGCAGCTGTCTGGGGAGCTGCTTATGGTGGGGAGTAGGCGCTGAAATTACAGCTACCTGTTTTCGTGCTTTCCATCAGAACCACCCTTAGGACTCCAACATAAATAAACTGCCGTCTAGTAGTCTTAGGCTCTGTGAAGTTCTAGAAAGAAAAACTAGGCCGTGTGGAGTCATCTCCAAATCTAGATCCCAGGGGGAGTCCTTGGAGTTAGGTGGATAAGATGGTAGGACTATCTGACCGCAAAAAACCTTAGGCTCAGCCCTGGAGTGGTAGATCTTGTATAAGCCACAAAACCCTGAAAATTCTGGTTGCTTTCTTTTCTCCCTCCTCTTTGATGTGATGTACCCTGGGGGGAAAAATCACCCAGATATGGAGGAATGTTTGAAGTTGATTTTAGAAAATGAATACTTCAGATTCTGTGGTTGTGCCCCTGATGTCTACTCAACCAGTGGAAAAGTGTGTAAGGAGTCAGAGGAAGAAAAGCCAATCAGTCAGTTTCTTATTGTACATGGCCTCAAATCCTCAGTTTTACCAGTGGTTTTGAATGAATTGATTGATATTTTGGCATGATATCACATAACCTTAAGGTAAAGAACGGAAACATAAATTAAAAGTCTATTGTCCTTTTAAAAAGAAGAGTAGAAAAATACAAAAATCACACCACAACGACTGAATAAATTTATGAAATGAGATGGATGCTTTGAATTCTTTTTTCTAATGCTGCCTTTATGATTTTTATATTGCAATTATATGGCATAAACCCTTCCTCCCGGCTCCCTGACCCCTCCATTTTTTAACAAAGAGAAACAGCCAAGCAAAACCAATCAAATATGGCAGCCATGTGCATCTATGCCTGTCACATTTAGCTTCCATAGTCACCTGACCGTTGGATCCCACCATGGTCATTCTCTTATTCTGAGTTCAGTTACCTTTTTTAATTGTTTTAATTTACATTTTTGTGGTCATTTTATGTATATATGTATATGTATGTATATATATATATACACATATATATATATTGTTCTCCTGTTTCTGTTTACTTTGCTCTGTATCAGTTCATCCAAGTCTTTCCAAGTATCTCTGAATTCTTCATGTTCATCATTCATATTAATTTGTTCAGACATTCCTCAATCCATGACCATCCAGTCTTTTTTTGCTACCACAAAAGTGTTGCTATAGATATTTTGGCATATATAAAACCCTATTTTTTTTCTTTGATTTTCTTAGGGTTATATTTCAATAGTTGAATCTTAAGTCAAAAGTTTAATTCTTGGGGCAGCTCGGTGGTGCAGTGGAAAGAGCAGCGGCCCTGAAGTCAGGAGAACCTGAGTTCAAATCTCTCCATAGATCAAACACTTGACACTTACTAGCTGTTTGACCCTGGGCAAGTCACTTAACCCTAATTGCTAAAAAAAAAAAAAAAAAAAGTTTAACTCTTCAAACTCTATATTTAGAACCTACCCTTATTTGGTAGGAAAAGGAGAGCCCATGGGAAGAGGGCTCTGTTATTATTTAGTATCTATTTAAAAAATATTTCTAATTATGAACCTGAATTTCAACAAATATCTCCCCTGGAAGAGGAAGAGAGGGGCAATCATCAATCTAAGGACAGGAAGGTGTCTGGAGTCAATAGCTGAAACAGAAACAGGTATCTAATATCTATTGATGATGGATATCATCTCAGATAAGCTAGAAGCCAGAAAAATTCTGCCAGGGGTACAGGACCACAATTGAAAAAAGAAAGGTAGTCTGGGAGGAGATTTTTAGTGGGAGTACCATGAGGATGCCAATCTTAGGAGAACAGAAAAAAAATCCTTTAAAAAAAGAATTAATAAAAGAAGGGAGGAAGGTAACCAAGCAGGGAAAATTCACTTCCTCATCTCTAGTCTAAATTGGATGATATGAAAAGGTAGGTTCAGAGACAAGAGATTATCCCAGTGAGAAACCCAGAAGGGACACCAGTAAGTCAAAACCTAGGCCATACTGTAGGGAGGAGCTAGTAGAGTGGGCCCAGGATGGCACAGTCTGCTAAATGAATCCATCGTTATGGTTTCATTGAACTTAAAAGAGTAGAAACAAAGAGTTCACATACTCTAGAGGCAGATTAAGCAGCTACCCAAAATTCATTCTATTCCCAGTTAAAGATTACTTGCCTGGCATTTCCACCTACACAAGCATTTTGTGAACCTTATACAATGTTATAAAAAATGTAGCAATTAATTAAGCAATTAGCATGAATATTGCTATTACTTTACCTGAGAGGTAATCTACTAGCATTCACTACTAGTGAAAATTAGTTGATCAAAGTAGCTGTCCTATAGAATCACTGTCCTGGAGGAATGAGGCAGAGAAGTTTTAAGGTGGAAATAGTTGCTTGTGGAGATTAACAACATGTGCTCCAAAGAAGGACAGACCCATGAGGCGAAGTCTCTAGTCAGCCCTAGGAAGCCAGGGTCCTCTGGAGGCAAAGCACACTTAAACTTTTCCCTTGTTCACAATTTTGTCAAGGGTCAGCCATGAGAAACAATACATCCGTTATGGGATTGGAGTCAAGAGACTGGAACTACTGTCCCTGCTCTGCCATTAATTAGTCACATTTGCCAGACACTTCACCATCTTAGTCCTCAATTTCTTCATCTGAAATGAGAGTGAAATTAGACAGTCACTAAGATTCCTCTAGTTCTAAAGTTTATGTTCTAAGTAAACCATCACCTTCATTACAGAGCATTAGAGATCAGTTTGTTATTATCTTCATCATGTATTTTCTTTAAAGATATGTTTTGTCTTCAGTGCTTTTTAAAGATTATAAAAGGTTCTAGGTCAATAACTCCAACATCAGGAGACCTACTTCTTCTTCTACTACTACTACTATTTTGCGACTTCACTAATGAATGAAAGAATGAATGAATTTTAAAAACATTTGTTAAGCACTTGCTGTGTCTGAAGCACTGTGCTGAAGACCCAGGGCACAAACAGAAAGTTGAAAATAGTCCTTGTTATCGAAGAATTCACATTCTAGTTAGGGGTACAATATATACAGGAGATTTCATCTGCAAGTCAGATGAGAAGGTCCCATGGACCTTAGGGCATAACAACAAAACAGATCATAATACATCTTCTTTAATGCCATTTCCACTAATATAATCATATTTTTTTTATGTTGAACCATTTGATGGTACCAAGGAATTTGATATTTAGAACCTTCTTTTCTGGGTCTTCAATAGCTTTAAGAGATGGTAGCTTCAGCACACGCAGAAGCAGGTGCCAGATCAAAACTCTACTAGAATTGGCTATGAGGAAGATGGCATCAGGTGCTGGGCTGGAAGCAGGACCAGTTGTCTGGAAGGCACTGTCTTTCCCAGGACTCTTAGGCTTACCTGTCAGTGGCAGCTAGTTAAGTGGTTGTTCTTTGTTGTATCAAGGAAGGTGGACCCATTTTTTACCTCCCTCAATGATGGCTGCAGAAACTAAGCTGGAAGCTTAGGTGCTGAGGTGGGTGGGGGAAAGGGGTGGCGCTGCCACTTCCAGGACTCTTGGGTTCCAGGTCCTGGATTGTATCCATTGGACTCCAACGGGAAATAATGGTGGAGGTGGTAGTGGTGGTTTCACTTACCCAACACTTACCATCCCCCATATCTTATTTCTCTTTTATGCTTCATCTTCACTAACCATCACAGATCACCAATTCTAGAGTAAAATTGCTGTACGTGACTGTGTGTGTATGTATGTACGTGCGAGTTTGTTCAAATGGAAAAATATAAATGGTAGAAATCACTTCCCTTGAATTGAATTAACTGGAAGAGATCATTATAGTGTTACCGAAAGAGCACTAGTTTTGGGGTCTGAGCACCTTTGGTCTGCTACTTATTACCTGTGTGACCTTAGATCAGTGACTTCCCTCTTAATATAGGCAGCTAGGTGGTGCAGTAGATAGAGCACTAGGCCTGGAATCAGGAAGTATAAATCCAGCCTCAGATATTTGCTAGCTGTGTGATCCTGGGCAAGTTACTTAACTTCTGTTTGCCTCAGTTTCCCCAACTGTAAAATGGGGATAATAATAGTACCTACCTTCCAGGGCTGTTTTGAGGATCAAATGAGATAATATTTGTAAAGTCCTTAGCACAGTGCCTTGCACATAGTAGTTGCTTAATGTTTCTTTCCTTCTTTTCTTCCTTCCTTCTTCTCTGGGTCCTCAATTTCTTCATCTGTGGAATGAATGAATTGGACTAAATGGTCACAAAAGTCCCTTCAAGTGCTGAGTCATTTTTCAGTTGTGCCTGACTTTGTGATCCCATTTGGGGTTTTCTTGGTAGAAATACTGGAGTGATTTGCTATTTCTTTCTCCACCTTACTTTACAAATGAGGAAACTGAGGCAAACAAGGTTAAGTGACTTGCCCAGGGTCAAACAGCTAGTGTCTGAGGCCAGATTTGAACTCAAGAAGATGTGTCTTCCTGACTCGAGGCCCAGCATGCTATGCACTGTGGAACCACCTAGCTGCCCCCTTCGAGCTGTAACTTCTATGATTATGCAATGCCGTAGAAAAAGTATGAGGGCTTCAGAGTGCTGATATTTCTAAAATTTAGAGAGTAAAAGCAGGAGGAACAGAGTACACATTTTCTTCTAGGTCTTAGTGCTAAGGTACCTCTAAGTTTTCAAAGTACCAAGGTGGGCAAAACATTTATTGAGCTGAGACCCACGTTTATTGAGGTAGTCCCACTCTTCCTTGATTTGAGAACTCTGTAGGGGAGGTGGCTTGACTTGAAAAAGCTGTTTTATAATCAAATTGTTTTACCTAAAGCTTTATGTAACATGCGGTACTATTAAACAGTAAATAAAAAACACTGACAAATATTGAGTCTCTCATAGGTAGTTTGGCACATCCTTAATTATCTGGTTTATGAGCAAATTGCCACCTCAGCTTTGGTTTGTAAAAAGCTTGCACACCCATATGGGCATACACACACACACACACACACACACTTTACTTGGCATCATCCCAGTAGATGAAGCCTTTAAATAATGCTGCCAAACATATTGTAGAAAAAGGGGGGTGAAGGGTCTAGTAAATAAAAAGTCCTGCAGTTTGAGTTGGAGATGTTGAGTTTGGTTATTGGTTTTGTTTTATTGCAGCAATTCTTCCACGTTATACATGAACACAAGCTGACAGGTCTAGAAACCTGGTGGATCCCATAAACATGGAACACATTTATAATCAATCCAGGGGCAGTTCATAGGAGTTGGAGTTTAGTCATTTTTCAGTCGTGTCCAACTCTCTGTGACCCCATTTGGGGTTTTCTTGGCAAAGATACAGGAATAGTTTGCCATTTCCTTCTCTAGCTCACTTTACAGTTGAGGAAACTGGAACAAACAGGGTTAAGTGACTTGCCCAGGGTCACACAGCTAGTAAGTATCTGAGGACGGATTAGAACTCGGGTCTTCCTTACTCCAGTCCCAGTGTTCTATCCACTAAGCCATCTAGCTGCCTCCATAGGAGTTGGCAGTGAAAACTAAGAGCATGCGTCAGAGCATGGGTCCCTATGTCATACTTCTTCACAGCAGCTCAGGTACATCTTCAGTAACTGAACAAATAGTACTCATCAAAAAAATGTTTTTAAATGTAATGGATCCAAAAGAGTGCTCTAAGTAGATGCAAAGTCAAAGTCCCTCTAAAGGCTGTAGTCACCTAACTCCAACTTTCATTAAAACAATTTTGCCTGGGACTGCATTTGAAGAATTTTGTCTTCACCTCAATTCTTTTGTAAATGCCCTTTTCCCTGTAGTAAATCTCCCCAGTATTTGCAGCTTTTAATAATCTGAATGGTACCTAAGAAAGGCTGAATTATTTTAAAAAGTTCCCAGACTGTATAGGAATAACCACATTTCCAACTCAGACTGATGTGCTGGGCTGTCTGGTGGTTACTGGGCAGCTCTCTACTGCTCTGGAGAAATCCCAGAGAAGCTTGGGGCAGTACCTTCCACCTGGAGATTTACTGAATCCATTAAAAAGGAGTAAGCCCAATTACTATTTTATAACATAGGTCATGGCAGGCATATGAAAAGCACTGTCTGGGTTAAGAGTAGGGAGTTGGGGTTTGGGGCTGGGGAAGGTGTGCATTCTCATTATGAAACATCAAGGAATTATCTTGCTGAATGTAAGGAATCTAATATTTTGGTCAATTATCAGGCTATAACAGCTTATCATTAGACAAACATTGGAGAGTATGCTGTATTGAACTCTTTGCGGTATGTAAAGTATTTTTTCAAACTCCCCAAATCCTACATCCGGTATTGATTAAACAACGTCTGGGCCTGACCAACGTTATTAATACGTAGAACGCTGTTGAGATTGATCGTTCTCCTTTCATTTCCCATCTTCCCGTCAGCCCCCTACAGGAGAAGGCAACGCAGCTGCTGTGAACACAGTTGCCAAAGTTATCTTATAGACTGTTTTGATGTCATACCAGCGAGCTCTCTGCTTGATACAGGAATAAACCAAAGTTTCAGATGGGGGCTAAGGCTCAGTCAGGTATTGTTAGTAAATTGAGGTCATAAAAGATAATAAATTCTCTCCCATATCTTCTGACAGCACACCTAGAACAAACACTTTTGGGGTCAGAGAGGAAAACCCCAGGGATCAACTTGCTTTGGCAGATGTTCGTTTACTCTCTCAGTATTGATGTTACTTAATTTGTTGACCCATAAAGGAAGAAAAATCTCCAAACTACTGAAACCTGGTACCATACAAAATACATTCTAGGGCAAAGGACCCTAGAAAAAAGTAAGTTCCTAAGAGCAGATATTAGGTGATGTTTTAAATTGCCTTTGTTGGTTTACTTAAAAGGAAAAAAAATTAGTAAAAGGAAGACAGGAAGGCAAAAATACTTTATTTCTTTACCTTTCACATTCAGTCTCATGAAATATGAAAGAAATAGGAACAGGAGGTGAATTATTGCAATTCTCACCCACCTCTCTTCATTCACCCATGCCTCGTGATAGCTGATAGATACATAAATAGATCATTTATTAATTGTATACTATGTGCCAGGCACTAGGCCTCACATGCCCAGCTTTAGCAGACCTATAGATCAATGAAGAATGGGCAAATAAAGTTGAACTATTGCATTAAATTGATATTCCCCGTAATCCAATCTTTTCTCATTCTAATCTATACTCCTGATAGCTACCAAATTAATTTTCTCAGAATAACACTATGATCAGGTCACTCTTCTGTTTACAAAACTTTCAATACCTCACTACTACTACTACTACTACTACTACTACTACTACTAACAATAATAATAATAATATACTATTATCACCACAATAACTTCTATCATGATTATGATGACAACTTCAACAGCAAGTACTATTACTAGCTGATATTTTTATAGCACCTTAATGTTTGCAAAATATTTTACATACATTATTTCATTTCATTTTGATAATGTATATACCCAGTCCTCAAATTGGCATTCAAAGCCACTCACAGCCTGACTCCAACCTGTCTGTCTAGGCCTTTCTCCCATTGTTCTCCTATACATACCATACATTCTATCAAAACTGAATTACTATTTCCCAAACATATACTGCCCTTTTCTGCATCCATATCTTTGCTCTATAGTTTCTTTTACACTGAATGCCTTCATTCAAACACCTGTTAAAGCCCTATCTGTCCTTAAAAGTTTAGTTGAAATGTCACTTCTACCATGAAGCCTCATATAAACACTGTAACCAAAAATTCTCTCCCTGACCTCAGAATTTCCGTGACACTTTGCTTGTACTCTCATGGAATTCATTACATCCTGCCTGATGTTATAGTGGTGCATCTCTAAAATCCCTTATCAAGTTGTAAGGTGTTTTGATGGTAGAGACCCAATTTCACATCCTCATGCTAATTTCAATAGCATCTTGCACAGAGCTATTCACATAGCAAATATGAGTAAATATTTGTTGAATTTAAAAGCTATTGCATTCATAAAGGTACTTCCATGCTTAAAAACCCCTGAACTGTTTCCTTTGGAGTAAAGGACAAGATAAAATTCAACTCATTAACCTGGCATTCATGCCTTCTACTCTCTGGTTCCAATCTAAGTTTACAAACATGTCCCACTTTGTTCCTAATGCTGCCCCTTATTCCAGGCAGAATGATGTACTCAACCTCTACCATCCAACAGACTATTTCTCAGCTCAATACCTTTACTTCCTCTGTTCTGACTGCCCTCCCTCCATATAATACCTGACTTTTCTTCTCTTTTAACAAACTCTTTCATATTTTTAGGGACTCAGCTGTAGCCTATGTCCACCATAAAGTCTTCCCTGCCTACCCCAATCTGACATAATCATCATCTCTAAACTCTTAGCAAAAGCTCCATAAGTGGCAGCCCATTGATTTGAAACTTTCTGAACAATAGTTACTGACCTGTAGATAAGAACAAGCTAATACAGTAAATTCCACTTAAAATTTCAGAACTGAGGGGCAGCTAGGTGGCGCAGTGGATAGAGCACTGGCCCTGAAGTCAGGAGGACCTGAGTTCAAATCCAGCCTCAGACCAAGCACTTGACACTTACTAGCTGTGTGACCCTGGGCAAGTCACTTAATTCCAATTGCCTAAAAAAAAAAAAGTTCAGAACTAAATGTTTTGTCATCAGTGAACAAATATGGCCTCCTGTTCTTACTTCTAGAGGTCCCCAGACTCTTTGGTCTACTGTAATACATACCAAAGTCTCCTGTCAGTAATATACTGAAATGCAGAATTCCCTTCCCATCCCAAATGAGCAGCAACAACAAAACTGAGGTAATGTGATTCAGTGACTAGGAATCAGAATTGTAGTCTGCCAGACTCAAGTTCAAATCTTGCTTCTGATACTTGCCAACTTTTTGACATTGGGAAAGTCACTTAACCTTTCTGGGTCTCAGTTTCCTCATCTATAAAATGAGGGGATTAGACTAGATGGTCTTTAAGGTCCCTTCCAGCTAGCTCTAAAACTATCCTATTCGATCCTATTCTATGAGCCTAGGATCAAAAAATAACAATACAGACTTAGTAGCAATTACACATTACTATTAGGTCAGATTTGAGATTCTTTGGTGGAATAGATTCATGGTAGATGATTAGGTCTATAATCAAAACTTCCACAAAAAGTAGTATCTGTCTCTCTTTCCTCACCATTCATTAGATCTTTAACCCTTTATAATCTGATTTCTTTTCTCACCATTCTACCCCAACAGCTCCTTTTATAATCAGTATATTTATCACTAAATCAGTTGTTCTTTTCTATCCTCAACCTCTTTGAAATCTCTGTGGCATGTGGTATTTAATACTTTAGACCAGTACCACCTTTGGAATACATTTTCCTCCCTTCGTTGTTGTTATTTGTTGTTATTTTTCAGTCATGTCCTACTCTTCATGACCCCCATTTAGGGTTTTCTTGGCAGAGATACTGGAGTAGTATGCCATTTCCTTCTCCAGCTCATTTTACTGATGAGGAAACTGAGGTAAATGGGGTTTGTCAGTTGCATAGTTATCCTTCAGAGAAGATTTGGGAAAGTCACCATAAGTTAGGATGAGGTCTTTCCCCAAGGGGACTCAGCACTATACCTGGAAAAGTTGCTGAAACAAGAGCCTAAAGCCAAAAGGACAATTGTGTGCTGGAACAACCTTTCTTTCCTACCTCCTGCCTAGGAAGTAACAGGTCTCAGAGCAAAACCCACAAGAGAAAGCAACTGGAAAGGCTGCTGCCAATCCTAGGGCAATGGCCTCTACCCTTTCTGAAAGAGTACAACAGAGCTCCCAGATGAAGATCGAAGCTGAGCCTGGAGGTGGTAAAGACTACAGCTGCCCAGTGAGGCTTGTTCAAGTGGATTCAGATGGGATCCAGACTCAAAGAGGAGCCCAGCTCCCCAGGAATCACATGGGAAGACACACAAAGATAGAGACAGAAAAAGGCTGAAAGATACCACATGGATCTAGGAGAAGAGATTCAAAGGTAGAAGAAGCTATTCACAAGGACCAGGACCACACCTCCATGAACAAGGTGGTTCAATTAAGTAAGAGTGTGAAGACAGAAGCTATTAACCTCCTGGATTATAAAGTTCAGGGTGGTAGTTCTATATTTCCCATTCTTTTCTGGGGCTCCCTCATGGAAGCCTAAAGCCTATTCCTCTGAGCCCAGGAGAAAGTCTGTTTACCTTTCCTTCTTTTAACAGTTTAGTTTGTCTTTATAAACAATGATAACTACAGGCTTTTGATAATCTTGAGTAATTACTGGAAATGCATCTGGGAGAAAACAGTTAAGGAGAAAGCATCTTCATAGAATTTAGAAAGAAAAACAACACTGAAGTTTTATGCCAGAGCACTGTCTTTGGCTGGGTGCTCAAAGCTTAGAAAAAAATAACAAGAATTATAGATACTTTTATATAACTTCCACGAGATAAGAAGACTTTAGGCTGGGAAATCTACTTTGGTAATGAGTTAGTATCCAGGTGGAAGAAGGAAATAGGATTGGTTAAACAGCCCTGCTCATTACCCCACCCCCACTCTGCTACAAATCTATATCCTTTCTAATCTTTCATATTATTTATTGTACAAGTAATCTTCCTAGTATACTCTGATTATATCTCATCTCTACTGAAAAACTTTCAACTGCTCCTTTTTGTTATTATGGTGGTTGAGTCGTTTCAATTGTGTCTGACTCTTTATGACCCCATTTGTGGTTTTCTTGGTAAAGATATTAGAGTGGTTTGCCATTTCCTTTTCCAGCTCATTTTACAAATAAGGAAACTGAGGCAAACAGGGTTAAGAGATTTGCCCAGGATCACCCAGCTAAGTGACTGAGGCCAGATATAAACTCAGGAAGATGGGTTTTTCTGATTTCAGGCCTGGCACTCTATCCACTGTACCACGGAGCTGCTCAAGCTTAGTCAAGTATAAACTCTTGACATTTAGGACTGCGAAAGAAAGAACCAACAAACAAAGAAAAAGAAAACTTTATATAATCAGTCAACAAGCATTGTTGAGCTCTTACTAAGTGTCTGTCACTGTACTAAGTGCTGGGGATGCAAAGAAAGGCATAAACAGTCACATAGGACAAGATTATGTTCATCATCTTTTTTTTGTTTGTTTTTTTTGCTTAGGCAATCAGAGTTAAGCGACTTGCCCAGGGTCACACAGCTAGTAAGTGTCAAGTGTCTGAGGTCAGATTTGAACTCAGGTCTTCCTGACTCCAAGGTCAGCACTCTATCCGCTGTGCCACCTAGTTGCCTCCATCATCTTCTTTAGCACTTTTATACAATCTATAGTTTAAGTACCTTCCATTTCCCACCCACCTGCTTTCCTCGACATCTGGATCTCCAGAAATTTATCATAGTGCAAGATGAAATCAATTCTGAAACTCTCACCTCTTCAGGTCACTTCCAACCCTGGTTTCTTCATGCCCCTGAGCTAGTTAACTCTCCCTCCCCTTTCATGTTATCTCTCCCATTAGACTGTGGGCAGATAGTATCTTATCTTTCTTTGACTCCCCAGAACTTAGCACAATGCCTAATACATAGTAGGCATTTAGCTTTTTTTTTCTTATCTCTATACAATGTTAAGTGCCACCTTGATGGAAACAACAAAACAAGAGGTGGGGCTGTCTCCCTTATTTCTCGATTTATACCACTTATGCTTAGGGGTCTTTGGCTTGAATAAAAGAAATGGCAAATATACCCAGTATCTCTGATGAAGTAGCCTTATAAAGGGACCCTCTGCCTCATGGTTTTGGGCGGTGAAGTGGTGCAGTGAATAGAACATCAGGCTTGGAATCATCTTCCTGAGTTCAAATCTGACCCCAGACACTTACTAACTGTGTGACCCTGGGTAAGTCACTTAACCCCATTTGCCTCAGTTCCTTATCTGTAAAATGAGCTGGAGAAGGAAATGACAAACCACTCCAGTATCTTTGCCAAGAAATCACAGAATGTAGGACATAACTCAACAACCTCATGGTTTTACCATTTTCATCATCCAAGTCCTCAGGACTTCCATGCTTGGAATTACTGGTGAAATATAACTGTGGTCAAAAGAAACTATGCAGAAAAATACAGATGCTGCTCCTACTTCTGTAGCAAATAAAATATTTCAACCCCTAATTCAAAACATATCACAAAGTTCAAAATATGACTCCTTTAAATGTACATTGTTATAAAGTTCCTATTATTTATTTAACCATTATACCATGCAAAAGTGTATTTACCAGCTGCTAAATTATTCTGTAATTCACACTGTCATCCAAATGATGACACATAGATTGATGTAGAATTTGGATGTAGAATTTACTTTTCTATACACATATAAAATTACATGAAGATATAAATACAGATAGCATACTGATCTGTCACAGAGAGGAACATAATTAGGAGAGAATTTGACAATGGCAACAAAAAAAATAATTCAATCAATCAGAGGTTCAGTACTGTCTTTGTACTCTTTGTACTTATTTATTTACTCTTTGTACTGACTTTTGACTTATTTATTTAATAAATAATATATATCTGAGGCCAGATATAAACTCAGGAAGATGGGTTTTTCTGATTTCAGGCCTGGCACTCTATCCACTGTACCATGGCGCTGCTCAAGCTTAGTCAAGTATAAACTCTTGACATTTAGGACTGAGAAAGAAAGAAAGAAACCAACAAACAAAGAAAAAGAAAACTTTATATAATCAGTCAACAAGCATTGTTAAGCTCTTACTAAGTGTCTGTCACTGTACTAAGTGCTGGGGATGCAAAGAAAGACATAAACAGTCACATAGGACAAGATTATGGTCATCATCTTTTTTTTGTTGTTGTTGTTTTTGCTTAGGCAATCGGAGTTAAGCGACTTGCCCAGGGTCACACAGCTAGTAAGTGTCAAGTGTCTGAGGTCAGATTTGAACTCAGGTCCTCCTGACTCCAAGGTCAGTGCTCTATCCACTGTGACACCTACTTGCCTCCATCATCTTCTTTAAGCACTTTTATACAATCTATAGTTTAAGTACCTTCTATCAAATATTTAAAAAACAATTAATTATACTATGACATAAAGTGTTCAAAAATAGTAAAAGGGTCCTATTATATTCTTTCTATGATATAAATATCATCATAACACCTAAATCTTTGAGAGAAAAAAATAGAGAAAATTATGAATTAAAGGAATATTTCCTAATGAATATCAATGCATTAAAAAGAAATAGCAAAGAAGCTATAGCAATAAACCAAAAAGATTATATACAGTAAGACCAGGTTGTATTTATAACAACAATTCAGAGTTGGTTCAATGCTAGGAAAACTATAAATATAATATCAACCATATTAATAACAAGAAAGAGTAAACATAACAAGGTTATATTCGTACATGCAGAAAAAGTTTTTTTTTTTTTTAGGCAATTGGGGTTAAGTGAGTTGCCCAGGATCACACAGCTAGTAAGTGTCAACAGTTTGGTCTGAGTCCGAATTTGAACTCAGGTCCTCCTGACTTCAGGGCCGGTGCTCTATCCACTGCACCATCCAACTGCCCCCAGAAAAAGCTTTTGACAAAATATAATTCCTGTGTCTGAAAAATGAAAAAAAAGCATAAGAATAAATGGATTTTTCCTTAATATGGTAAACAGTATGCAAGATAAGAAATAAAGCCAGCATGTGCACTAACAGTATTAAGCAGCTAAATGGCACAGGGAAGTCAGGAAGACTCATCTTCCTGAGTTCAAATATAGCCTCAGAAAATCACTAGCTTTGTGACCATGGGCAAGTCACTTATCCCCATTTCCTCCCACTATAAAATGAGCTGGAGAGGGAAATGGCAAACCACTCCAGTATTTTTGCCAAGAAAACCCCATATGGGGCGACAAAGAGTCAAACACAACTGAACAATAACAAATTATCAGTAAGATGTGAAAAAGAAAAAGCAAGAATAAACATAAAAGCTCCTACATAAGCAAGGAAGAAACATAATTATTCCTTTTTTCAGATGACATGATGATACATTTATTAAACCCTAGAGAATCAACTTTAAAAAAATTGAAAAAACAACTTCATCAAAGTTACAGAATACAAAATAGACATAAACTATCAGAATTTCTATTTATTGCCCCCCAAAAGAAATGACTAGCAAGAAGAAATAAAAAGAGAGATTCCATTCAAAATAAGTATAGAATTTATCAAATATTTAGGATTCTACTTACCAAGATGCACGTTGAAACTAAATGAATATAATTACAAAACATTCTTTACAAAATACAGATCTAAGTCAAATGGAGAAATAATAATTGCAAATGGAGAAGCTAATTCAATGTAATACAAATTATAAGCTACCTAAATTAATTTTGTATTTATTAAATTACCAAAGGATTATTTTATAGAGCTAGAAAAAAATAATAAAATTCATGTAAAGGAAGAAAATGTCAAGAATCTAAAGAAAATTAATAAGGAAAAAAAGTGAGAAGGGAATCTAAGAGAACCAAAATGCAAACTATACTACAGAAAATAATCATAAAAACAATGTTGTCTCAGCAAGCATCATATGTAATAGGGATAAGCTAGAAGCATTTCCAATAAGATCAGGGGTGAAACAAGGATGTCCATTATCACCACTGTTGTTCAATATCATACTGGAAACATTAGCTTTAGCAATAAGAGAAGAAAAAGAAATTGAAAGTATTAGAACAGGTAAAGAAAAAACAAAGTTAGCAGTCTTTGCAGATGATACGATGATACACTTAGAGAATCCTAGAGAATCAAGTAAAACACTACTTGAAATAATAAATAACTTTAGCAAAGTTGCAGGCTATAAAATAAACCCACATAAATCATTGGCATTTCTATATATTACCAACAAAGCCCAACAGCAAGAGATAGAAAGAGAAATTCCATTTAAAGTTACTGTAGACATTA
Organism: Vombatus ursinus; assembly: GCF_900497805.2. Taxonomy (NCBI): domain Eukaryota; kingdom Metazoa; phylum Chordata; class Mammalia; order Diprotodontia; family Vombatidae; genus Vombatus; species Vombatus ursinus. The sequence continues at coordinate 8,062,907 of NW_020940360.1, forward strand.
TAAAAGATTTAAGAATCTACTTACTGAAACAAACTCAGGAACTATACGAACTTTTCACACAAATAAAGTCAGAACTAAATAATTGGAAAAACATCAGTTGCTTACGGGTAGGCCAAGGTAAATATAATAAAAATGACAATTCTACCTAAGCTAATTCACTTATTCAGTGCCATACCAATCATACTACCAAAAACTTATTTTATAGAGCTAGAAAAAAACAATAACAAGATTCATTTAGAATAACAAAAGATCCAGAATATCAAGGGAACTAATGAAAAGAAATGCAGGGGAAGGTGGCCTAGCTATTCTAGATCTTAAATTGTATTATAAAGCAGCAATCATCAAAACTACTCGGTACTGGCTAAGAAATGGAGTGGTGGATCAGTGAATAGGTTAGGTATGCAAGACACATTAGTCAATGACTATAGTAATCTACTATTTAATAAACCCAAAGACCCCAGCTTCTGGGATAAGAACTCACTATTTGACAAAAACTGCTGGGAAAACTGGGAAAGAGGATGGCAGAAACTAGGCATAGACCAAAATCTTATACCATATACCAAAATAAAGTCAAAATGGGTACACAATTTAGATATAAAGGCTGATACTATAAGCAAACTGGGAGAGCAAGGAATAGTTCACCTGTCAGATTTATGGAGAACAGAAGAATTTATGACCAAACAAGAGACAGAGAACATTATGAAATGCAAAATTTTGATTATATCAAATTGAAAACTTTTTGCATAAACAAAGCCAATGTTACTAAGATTAGGAGGGAAGCAGAAAACTGGGAAAGAACTTTTAGAACCAGTATGTCTGATAAGGGCCTCATTTCTAAAATATATAGAGAACTAAGTCAAATTTATAAGAATATAAGTCATTCCCCAATTGATAAATGGTCAAGGGATATAAACAGGCAGTTTTCAGATGATGAAATTAAAGCTATTTATAGTCATATGAAAAAATGCTCTAAAACAATGTTGTCTTAGTTAAGAGACAGAGAGAGAGAGGGTGGCTAATTCAGTAGAATAAATTAGCTACAAAAGATACAAAAGCAAGGAAATAGTAGAGTAATGTTCAATAAATCCTAATTCCCCAGATGCTATGGTAACTTTTTCAACTAAAGCACAGGAAAACTACAAAGCAATCTGACAAAAATTAGCTTTAGAGTGACACCTGGTACCATATATCAAGAAAAGTTCCAAATGTATGCATGGTTTAGAAATTAAAGTCACAGAATAAAGAAATTATAAGAACAAGCAACAAATTACCTCTAGGATTGTAGTTAAGGGAAGAGTCTGTGACCAAACAAAAGATTAAGAGGATAACAGAAGATAAAATTACCAAAAAAAAAAAAAAGATTTTTGCCAAAAATAAAAGTTAGAAGGGAAATCATTAATGGGGAGTGTGAGGAATATGAAAATTTCTCTGATAAAGGTCTCATATCCAAGATATATGAGTAATTCATTCAACTTTAGAAGGCCAAAAGTCATTTTCCAATAGATGGCCAAAAGATATGAATAAGGAGTTTTCAAAAGAAGAAATCCAAACTATTAACAAACATGAAAAAAGTATCCAAACCACTAATAACTAGAGTAAAGCAAATTAAAGCAGCTCTGAGGTTCTACCTCACTTCTTTCTATACAAATTGACAGAGATAACCAAAAATGAAAATTATCAATGTTGGAGGGGCTATGGGAAAACAGGCACATTAATGTGTTGTTGGCAGAGCTATGAATTGATCCAACCATTCTAGAAAACAATTCATGCCCATAATAACATTGAATTGTGTATGCCCTATAACCAGCAATACCATTATATGGGCTATACACCAAAGAAATTAAAGGAAGAGCAAAAAGACACATATGAATAAAATATTACTGGGCTCTTTTCATAATGCCAAAGAACTAGAAAATAAGGGGATGCCCATAAAATTGGAGAATGGCTGAACAGATTGTGGGATATCAAGGTAATAGGATATTCTTGTGCCATAAAAAAATGATGGAAAGGATGGTTGCAGACATTCCTGTAAAGATTTATATGAACTGATGCAAGGTGAAATAGCAGAACCAGGTGAACAACTTGTACAATAACAAAAACATTGTAAAGACAAATAACTTTGAAAGACTTAAAAACTTAAAGCAATATTATGGCCAATTCCAGAGGACTATTGATGAAGCATGCAACTCACTTCCTGACAAAGAACTGACAGACTTAACATATATGATTAGGCATATAAGATACACAATTAGTCATTTTGGTCAAATCTAATGTGAGTATTTGTTTTCTTGACCGTGTATATTTGATACCAGGGTTTCACTTCTCTTTTTTTCTTTTAAGCAAAGAGGAAGGGCAAAGAAGGAGGTGAAGAATAAAGTCTCTCTCTTTAAAAAAAATAAGAAAGATATACAGAATCATATGCAAGTAGGACAACTTTGAATGCTACATATCAAATTTATTATATATTTAAAAAGAAAAGTAAGCTCTATCAAATAGATATTTGCACTTCCATGCACAATTCTCTCCAATTATTCCAAAATATAAATGGAAAAGTTCATTCTACTTGGTGGTTGTTCAGAATTTTTTTAAAAAATGAAAAAACAGGAGGGCAGCTAGATGGCACAGTGGAAAGAGCACCGGCCCTGGATTCAGGAGGACCTGAGTTCAAATCTGGCCTCAGACACATAACACTTACTAGCTGTATGACCCTGGGCAAGTCACTGAACCCCATTGCTTAACACCCCCCCCCAAAAAAAAGAAAGAAAAGAAAAATGAAAAAACAACAGTTCCAGAAGAGTCACAAAATATTAATCACCATACAAAAGAATGATCCAAACGACTAAATAAGAGAAATACAAATCTGGGGTTTCACCTCAAACTCAGTAAATTGTCATAGATGACAAAAGATCATACTGGAAGGTTGTGGGAAAATGCATGCATGTCAATGTGTAGTTGGTGGAACATCAGATTGAGGAAACCATTCTGGACAGAAATACGGAATTAGACAAATAAAGTTAATAAAACATCCATACCTTTGACCCAGAGATTCCATTGCTAAGCATATGAATTAAGAGAGACATTGAGTAATGATGATGATAATGATGATGATGATGATGATGGCACCAAAAAAACTAGAAATTTAGTAGATGCCCACATATCAGGGGCTTGCTAAACAAATGTTGATACATTTATGAAATATTAGTATACTGTAAGAAATGACCATCATGATTACTACAGAAAATGTGGAAAGGTTTATATGAATTAATGCAAAGTTTGAAGTAAGCGTTCCGAAAAAAACAACATATATAAGGATGTCCATGGAAAGAACAATCACCACAAAACAATCAAAACCGAATGCTGCAAAATTACAAAGAACAAGCTTGACTCCAAAGAAGAGATATGAAAAGATGTCTTCCCCTAACTCCTTTGTAAATATTGTAGAATATTAAACATCCAATTTTTTGATATGTTGATTGGTTTTGTTGGGGGTGGGGTTCCTTTCATTCCTCTTTTTTTTTAATATATTGTTTGTAATAAGGCATGGTTTTGGGGAGGAGGAAAGGGGGAATAGAGAGGGGAAATGTAGGTGATAAGAAAACAAAAGATACCAATAAAATTTTATTTTAAAAAATAAAATGATAAAATTACTCCTTCCTCTTTTCCTTTCCTCTACTCTTTCCCCTTCCATCTTCTCCTCTGATCCTCTTTACTTTTAAAATGTGAAGTAAGAATCCAAGAATTATTTGTATAGGGCTTTAGGCAGTTAGGATGGAAAGGCTCACACGTAGCCAGATTTGAATGAACAGAATCACTTCACTTACCCACTTTTCCCTTCCTTAATCCCTGACCAATGGAATGTAAATGACAAGAGGTTACCTTACCATTGTAGTAAAGAAAATGTATCCAAAGATTTCAGTAAGGATGATGTGTACAGAATTAGGAAAAAGGAAGATAGGAAAGAAAAAAGCATTTAAGTATCTACTATGTGCTGGACACTGTGTTAAGCACTTTACAAATATTATCTCATTTGATCAACAACCCTGGGAGAAAGATGCTATTATTATCTTCATTTCATAATTGGGGTAACTAAAGCAAACAGTTGTCCAGGGTTAGCTAGTATATGTCTGAGGCCATAGGTGAACTCAGATCTTCCCTGCACGCTCAGCACTTGATCTATTTCACCACCTAGCCACTTCAGGTAAAATGTTGTTTTGACTAGGGCTATTGGGACAATGAGTCAAATTAGAAAAATGCCTTTTACTATCTGTGGTCTTCTAACAAACTTTGATGTCTATCTAATTTTCTCTCTTATTTAGGAGAACTTTTCTTAAGCCTCAGCAGCAATCCTATCAGGACAAATTGGCAAACTAGAAATTTGTGTTCCATTAAAAGAAAAGGGGTACAAAATAAGAATGAAAGGATAGTTTTCTATTGCAAAGTGCTCCAGGAAAGATTCAGCAAATTCCGTTCATTTTAAATGAATAGAATCCTTTTAATATCATTTACAGTTCAGGCAAACCCAACTGTGAAGTTTCAACCAATCATAATATAGGTGAAATGAGCATTCATATAGTCAAGGACCCAGAAGACAGAGCTACAAAAGAAATATCAACACTGTTGGTAGCTAATTTCCTCTACTACTGTATCTTAAGAAGATGGGTGTGAAAAGTTAGAGGAAGGCTGTCCTCAGGAGCCAGCCTTGGCTGATGACATGAAGCAACAGGGAGCTTACTTGGGTGTAGGACATGAGGACTGGAAGAATGGGAAGAGGGGTATAGGGGAGACTACAGCAAGAAGGCAGAGAAGTACATTTAATATTGATTCAGAAATACTGAATCTCACTCTGTAGTAGTGGCACTTTTCCTGTACCTTATTTACTTGCTTATGTTGTTTTGAAACAAGTCTTCATGACTCGGGGGATTGAATGACCAAGTTAGAGAAAATATTATGAAGATTTGCTTGGGAGGAGGGGGAACAGTGAAGGAGGAGAGAAACCCAGTGAAATATTCTTTGGAGACAACTAAGTAGCTCAGTGAATAAAGTGTCAGACTCAAGAAAACCTGAGTTTGAATCCTGCCTTGGATGCTTACTAGCTGTATACATGGTACAGTGGATAGATTGCTGGGCCTACAGTGAGAAAGAACTGAATTCAAATCCAGCAGCAGATACTTATTAGCTGCATGACCCTGGGCAAGTCACTGAACCTCATTTACCTCAGTTTCCTCATCCAAAAATGGGCTGGAGAAAGAAATGGCAAATCACTCCAGGGTCTTTGCCAAGAAAACCCCAAATAGGATCACGTAGAGTCAAACATGACTGAAACAACTGAGAAACAAAAACCCTGCCCACATCATTTAAACTGTCTCTCAGACTCATTTTCCTCATCTGTAAAAGGGAGAACAAAATAGCAGCAGCTTCACAGAGTTGTTGTGAGGGTCAAATAACAACATAACATGCCTCAAGCAACTCTCTTAAGACTTGTCTACCATGTCTTTGGTGGGTTCATGCTGTAGGAGGGTAGGAAGTAATTCCCATCGTCTGAGGAATTCACAAATCTTTTTTATATAAAGATAATTTAGATACAGACATCATCTTGGGAACAATAATGTTGAGATTCCAATGTAAAACAACTAGAGAGAAAATCTGTTAACAAAATCTATTTATTAACCAACTCTTCTCATTGGCATAAGGACTGGATGTTGTCTGATAAAAGCTTAGTCTGATAAAAGAGGGAGATACAGGATTTTAAAAGGAAATAAGTACTTTTCACGTGGCTATAGGCTACTTGCTACTAAATGCTTCTTTAGTGACATAGGTACCCCCGTGTAGCAACATAGGGAGAGGTAACAACAATGTTAAAATAGCAGGATTTGTTGATTGCTAAAAACTGTCTATCCATCTTGAGTTCTGTGCACTTAGAGAAGAAAAACAAGTCTGTTTTTCAGCTAGATTTTTTCCTGGTCTTTTTGGGAACTCATTAAAATAATACAAAAAAAGAAAAAGAAACCCACAGCTTTGTTGAAAGATTCCAAAACTGGAAATATATGCATAGTAGTCCTGAATAAGGAATGCATTCTTGCCTTTAAAAAAAACTATTTATTTTGGAAATAAAATGATGGGTGTTTAAAAAGAGAGCCTTCACAATATGATTCCTTGTCTTTTGACAAACATGCTCCCTTCTTAGATCTGCCAGCATTTCTGCTCAAACTGGGAAGCAAGAAGGGAGGTTGAAGAAGGCCAACCCAAGGTCCTTGAATTTATTCTCAGGTTGAACACAGTTCACCAGCAACAATAATCCTTTTCAATTTATCACCTCAGGAACAGAATTACCTGGCAGCTGCATCGAAGTTAGACTCCTAAATGTTTGTTTACAACTACTTAGTGGTACCTCTTCATCCCATCTTTTCTTGTCTCACTCTGCAGACCACCTCCCCCACCACCCTAAAAAGAAAAAAATAAATGAAGAATGGATGAATAAGTAAATGGATGAAGGAATGAGTGAATGAATGAATAAATAAATGTAAAATGGATAGTTAAAAGAAACAATCTGATGATTCTCTTTTAGCTTCTATTTCCCCCAAACAGCTCAATACAATGAGACAAACTATTTTAGATCTCTTGGAGGTTGAATTTTTTCCCTCTCTCCTTCTGCTCTTTGGTAGTATTTTTAAAGAAATTTTTAAATTATATCCTCATCACTCCTTTCTGCAGAACCACTCCTGAAGCATCCTATCCATTTGACCTCCCAACTAATTCCCCGAAAGATGGAGGGATAACATTTATTGTCCACATTTAACATTTTCCCAAACCCTTCTTTCTCAGGGAGCAGATTGAAGGTGACTACACTTAATAATATGTGCCAACCCAATCTGGATTTGCAAGAAACTACTACTAATGGCAGTCTCCAATGTTCAGGATCCAAGGCTCCCAAAAGGCCCAGACTATAATCCTCACAGTAAAAGGTAGCTTATTCCCTGACTCCTGGGAGCCACAGCATAATAATAATAATTATTGTTGTTGTTGTTGTAATTATTATTATTATGGTATCTTAAGTTCCCACAGAGTTCCTTCTGACCCTTCCAGAAGGGAAATTAGTTTATAGGGGGCCATGACAAGTAAAGAGAAATGGAATGGTATTCTTTTTTTCCTTTTTGGGTGGATCTTGAGCTCCAGAATTTTCTCCTGAAAACAATGAACAGCTGATTCCAAAGTTAGAATTTGTGAGGGGTTGGAATAAAAATAGGTTGAAGATTTTAATAAGCTAGGGAAATGGGTGTATATCTAGTTCCTGACATGTGAGTGGTAGAAGATTGTAACCCCCCCCCACCTCACCCCCACATACAAACACATTACAATATAGGTTCTGTTCCCAGTTCTCCCAGCCCAAAGCAAAACAAATCAAACAGAACCATATAATTTATTTCACCAAACTGGAATTGCCCCCACCCACTTAAAAAATCTGGCATCATTTCAAGGTAATAGCAGTCTGTAGCCCTGGTAGTGCTCAGTCAACGTGGGTGATCTGTGTGACATGTGGCAAAAATATAGAACTCATCAAATTTAATAAAACAAAGTCCCATACCAGGATTGGAAGGTCTCTCTCAACAAAGGCTTAGAAGGGTTACTACAGTCGGTCCCCAGACTTTCAGGAGAAATAACCCCCTCAGAGTCCAAAGCATCCTCACCACTCAGATGTACTGACAGAGAAACCAGCTGGCTCATGGAGCCATGTTAGGTAGGGAGAGCTAAGAATAAACTTGGGTGAAGCTAATTCAGTTTTCTAAAGTAAGGGAAGTCACAGGAACAGCAATAAGTAAAACCACCACAAGGGACAGATGAATTCCTTAAGTTAGTTTGTTTTCCCCCCTGTCCAGTGATGGCTCCATTTGTCTTCCAGTACATGCTAAAAGTGCCCTCTGCTGTCTGCCCATCGAAGTACATCGTCACAGCAAAGCCTTCCACAGCCTGGCAGCCAAGAATCACAGAATTTCAGTTTTGGAAGACACCTCAGGGGCTGTCCATATCCAGCCTCTATCTGAATACCTGTCCACAACAGACCTGACAAGTTTCCATTTGCCTAAGAAAATTGCTATCAGCAATCCAGGGAGAAAGGAGGTCAGATAGCACAGTGTTATCACATAAAGCTTTCTCCCTCATCTGGACTACTATTTTTTTAAAAAGCAACATTTGGACCACAGCTGTTGATCTCCCACCCCCTTTTCAGCTACCTTATATGTGTGGTCTTCCCCCGCTGGATTGTAAGCTTCTTGAGGGCAGGGATTGTCATCTCCTTTTTTTTTCCACTTGTATTTGTATCCCCAGCACTTAGCATAGTGCCTGAACCAAGTTAACTTATTTTTCAATCATATCCAACTTTTCATGACCCCATTTTGGGTTTTCTTGGCAGAGATACTAAAGTGATTTGCCATTTTCTTCTCCAGCTCATTTTATAGATGAACAAACTGAGGCAAACAAAATTAAGTGACTTGCCCAGGGTCACACAGTTAGTAAGTATTTCAGGCCAGGTTTGAACTCAAGTCTTCCTGACTCTAGGCCTTGGGCTCCATCCACTGTGTCACCTAGCTGCCCATATAAATGCTAGAGACTATTAGCGTCACCATATTACAGATGAGGAAACTGAATCAGACAGTTGCCTCAGTGGCCCCAGAAAAGTCACTTTGACCTCAATGAAGGTCTGAGGTAGGATTTGAACTCGTCTTCTTCATTCTACATACATATTCTATCTACTATTTAGAGGTCCCTTCCAAACCTGGTATTCTATGATCCTAAGAATAATTTTTTGAAGTTAACAGCATGCTCTCTCATATGTAGTGAGTCTAAATTTTCAGATCTTGAGTTTATGATGTTATAGCTTACAATTCTATAGAATGTCATTTTTGGATTGTTTCATTGGTGTGAGTAGCTTCTAATTAGTAAATTCTTCCACCAAAGCAGATTGCATCTTCTCTGAGACTTAGTGTCTTAGAGATTTTGCCTGGGGCTCTGAGAAATCAAGGGACTTGCCCAGCACCACACTACCAGGATTTTTTAGGTATTGGACTTGAATCTTGGTTTTTCTAACTCCAAGGCCATCTCTCAACATCAAACTGTGGTTTATTAAATATAAGCCTCATAGACCAGCAACACTAGTGAAATGCCTCCTTCTTCCTCTCCTTCTAGAAGTTGCCTCCAAGGCTCACCTACAGAGATGGGAAAGCCTAGAAGAAAGGACATCATGTAAATTGTGCATGTGCTTTTGTGTATGTATATATTAATAGATATAGTATATATTTATATATGCATACATATGTATATGATGCATGTATATACATATATGTAGGTATTGTGTGTATATATTTGTTATTCATATTTTATTATATTATGCATATAAGTGTTTACATGCACAAATCTACAAATATGCATATTATGTGTATAGGTGTACATACACACATTGTATTGTGTATACACATGCATATGTATAAACATATTTGTATATTGTGTATATATATACAGATATATGTTGTATGTATGTTATAAATCCATGTGTATATGTTGTGAATATGTACTGTGTGTGCATATGCATGTGATATGTATGTATGCATATGTGTAGGTTTGTATACACATATGCTTGTACATATATATGTGGGTATCTCATGCCATAAGAAGGAATACTGATAACATCCATAGCCATAGTTATACATACTTCTATGTATATAAGCACAATTGCATAATTTTATAGATAGAGAAACCTATAGATGTTATACTACTTGCTCACAGTCAATCAAGTATAGGCAGATTTGGGAGTGAAACTTAGGCCTTCTGATGTCAAATCTTTTAATGGCACTTTATTATGCAAATTATTCTCAGAGTTCTGAGACAGTTGTTGAGTTCTGAATGTGAAAAACTGTAGTAAACTAGGGAGGTATGGATACTAGAACTGTTGTATGATTATGGGACAAATGTAATTTATCAGATTATAGAAAGAAGATGAAAATTCAGTTACTAATTACAAGCTTGTGTGAGATAGAGAGGATCCAGACTTTGAACCCAGAAAAACAGAGAAATGAAAGGACAGATTTCAAAACTGCATCATCCACTTTTGAAGCTGGAAATCATGAATACTACAACTGCTGCTGAGGGATAGGTCTAACTGAGCAGAGAAATAGATTGGAAGCAGAGAATCAGAGAAGTCACACAGTGGGCCAATTAGTTTGCCTGAGACAATACGCACTGTGAGGTGTTTAATAGAAGTATCTATTAAACATAGAAGCTCCATTCATCAAGAACCTTTATAGATAATTCCTGGGACATAAAGAGGACACCAAAGTTTACAATTCCAGAGTTGTGAATTACCCTGGATACATGCATTTTCATCACTCATGCGCCTTCTTGACCTGTTTCTATAAAGTATTTATCTACTCTGCCCCACAGATGAACACACTGGTTGAAGAATGTGACTGACTCAAGTTTATGAGTGGTTTATGATCTATTTATTATTTATACCTTCGCTTTAAAATATGAATATCTTTGATATTATTATAATTTCTTTACTTCATCAAAAGTTCGAGTAAATGGTTGTGTTTAAGAGTGGCTGAAATTACGTAGAAGGAAGAACACCAGTGGGGACTCAAGAGCCAGAGTGGTGAGAGGGAAAGTGTATTCCCTCACAATACAGTTAGCCATAGAACCCTTAGAAATTTTGAGAATAAAAAAAAGAATAAAAAAAAGAAAATTTGAGAATAACCTCATAGTAATGATATTTTTGGGGGAATCTATCTGGACTATCCGGATAGTACAGGAACAAGTTGAAGTGAGCAAACCAGCTCAATGCCTAGGTGAGAGGTGTGGGGTACTACTGTGGAACTAATAAAAATAATAGAATTTAGCAGATTAGGAGAAGGGGTATTCAGAATGCATGCCATCTTGGGGTGGGGGGAGGGATGAGACGGGGAGAAAATCTGGAACTCAAAATCTTGTGGAAGTGAATGTTGAAAACTAAAAATAAATTAATTAATTAAAAACTTTATTATAAAAAATAATGGAATTTATATAGCATTTTAAGATCTACAAACATTTTACAAATGTTATCTTGTTTTATCTCACAACCCTGAGAGAGAAGAGTTATTTTATTATTTCCATTTTACAGATAAGGAAATTAAAGCAGACTGAGGTTAAGTGACTTGGCCAGGGTCATACAGTTAGTAATTATCCAGGGGACTACATTTGAACTCAGGTTTTCATGACTCCAAGTCCAGTATTCTATACATACGTGGTGCACTTAAAAGGCCTTTAACTCCACCATCCTCTCAAGCTATGTCTCACCTCCCTTTATCAGCTAAACTCCCATAAAAAACTGCCTACATCCATTGCCTTTATTTTTCACTCATTCCTCATTCCTCTGGAAGCTAGTTTCTGAATTCAACCCTTATATGAAACTTTTCTCTCCAGGGTTATTAATGATCTCTTAATTGCTCAATCTGGCAGTCTTTTCTTAGCTCTCATCCTTCTTGAACTGCTGCTACATTTAAAACTGTTGGCACTTACTCTTTCTTCTCTGGGTTTTCATGAAACTGCTCTCTCTCTGTTCTCCTCTTATCCGTCTTATCGCTTCTCCTTAGTCTCCTTTACTAGCCCGCCATCCATATAACATCCCCTCACTGTGGCTATTCCCCAAATCTCTGCCCAAGGCTTTCTTCCTTTCTTTCTCTATACTATTTCTCCTTTACTTGATGACCTCAATAGCTCCACTGGGTTTAATTATCATCTTTAGAAACATGATTCATACATCTATAATCTAGTCCCAGTCTCTTTCCTTTACTTCAGCACTATATCCCAGTTGCCTATTGGAATTTAACATTGTACATCTTGGACACAACTCCTAATCAGCCTCTCCAAAAAAGTTCATTATCATTTCTCAAAAATCTACCCGTCTTCTAAACTTCTCTATGTAAAAGGCAGCCAGGTGGCACAATGGATAGACTTCTTGACCTAGAGCAGGGGTAGGGAACCTGCAGCCTCGAGGCCACATGTGGCCTTCTAGGTCCAAGTTTTACAGAACAAATTTGTGCTGTGAAGTTTGGATTCAGTCAAAGGGCTGCGCTTGAGGACCTAGAAGGCCACATGTGGCCTTAAAGCCACAGGTTTCCCATCCCTGGCCTAGAGTCTTGAAGACTCATCTTCTGAGTTCAAATCTGGCCTCAGACACACTAGCTGTGTGACCTTGTAATGAAATTTTAGTCTTCTTTCTATAATCTGATAAATTGCTTTTGTCCCATAATTATACAACAGTTCTACTATGTAGAACCACTCCAGTATCTTTGCCAAGAAAACCACAAATGAGGTCACAAAGAGTTGAACACAACTGAAATGACTAAACAACAATAACAAGTTACATAAAAGGTACTGCTATTCTTCCAGTCTCCTAGACTTATGACTTCAGCAATATCCTTAACTTGTCGCTCCTTCTCATCCCATATATCCAATCAGTTGGTTAATCTTGCTGACTCTATTTCATAAACATTTCTCACATAGGACTTCTTACTACTCACGCAGTTACCACCTCATTTCAGACCCTCATCACCTCTCGTCTAAACTATTGCAATGACCTTTTAATTGATCTCTTAATCTTATCTTTCTCCACCCTAATCTATCCTCTATACAGCTGTCAAAGGGATCTCTTTAAGCACAGATCTCACCATATCACACTCTTACTTAATAAACTGCTTCCAGCATAAAATATGAGCTCTTCTATCTACTGTTTAAATACCTTTACAACCTGGCTTCAAACTGTCTCTCCAACCTTACATGTTATTTCCCCCTCCAGTACTATAAGAAGACAGTAAAACTGGCCTTCTCTCTGTCCCTCCATATGGCAACCCATTTCCCATCTTGTGTCAAATTCATTCTCATAGAGTCCTTCTTTTCCCTTAAGATACAGCTCAAGCACTAACTTCCTCTAAAAGCCTTTCCTCATCCTTCCAATGGCTTGTGTCCCTCCTCCCTCCCTAGCAATCTTGTATTTAACTACCTCGTACTCATTCTACATATATATATATATATATATATATTCAGATATGTATATAATAGAATAGAATGTAAGCCCTTTGAAGGCCATTTCATTCTTTATATCCCTAGGACACAGCAGGGATCCTGGCATATAGTAAGCACTTAATAAATGGTTGGTGGTTATCCATTTGTTTGATTGATGCAGAACTTGGTTCTTACCACTTGACTGGGAAAGGAAAGAGACAGAGAATGATGGCAATTAGAGCTAATGCATAAGCATGCCTTTCTCCCTGATATTTTTTCCATTAGTCATGCTGTCATAGCCTGTTGGGGTTAGCCTCCAGATCATGAGCAGTACCTTTTTTCTGTGCAAAGTCTATAGAGATAGACAGGCATTTAGGGTAGGTTCTTGGAAGTTGCAATTTTAGTATTCCTGCATCCATGGAAGTTACAACAATTTCAATGCTTATCCACTACTGGAAGACTTTCAAAGTGTCATGAGTGATACCACCCACAAACACACCCTGTACCCATGGTGACAGGAGGCAAGAGCTGCATATTGAGTGAGTAAATATACTAAGCTTACAGCTTTGGAGATTGAAGAGCTGGAGAATCAGATAGTACCATGAATAGTTGTTGTTTTTTCTGCCTTGAGGAGTAGAGAATTGGTAAATGAGTAGAATGTTGCACTGATACAGATTTTTATCAGTTTTTATTTTATTGTAATTTTTTTAAAAACTTCAGTAAGCTGTTTGTTGCCTATGACCACTGAGGCAGTGGCTGGCCTGAAACAACACTGAGCCTAAAAGGAATAGGAGAAGCCAATAGGTGTGGGAATAAGCAAAGAGTGACATGTCATGACTGATACACTTGGACAAAACCTTGGTTGTGACAGGAAAGGAGGTAGTGTTGAAGGATTGACAGCCACTGTATCCTGGTTCTGACTGCTGATGAGGCCAAACTCTTACACATTCCTTTATATAAATGTGTTACTACAGCTTTAGTTTTATCCCTTGTTGCTGTTATTCAGGGATTTCAGTAGTGCCTGACTCTTTGTGACCCCATTTAGGGTTTTCTTGGCAAAGATACTGGAGTGGTTTGCCTTTTCCTTCTCCAGCTCATTTTACAGATGAGGAAATTGAGGCAAACAGGGTTAAGTAATTTGCTCAGGGTCACACAGCTAGTAAGCGTCTGAGACTGGATTTGAACTCAAATCTTCCTGACTTCATGCCAAGTACTCTATCCACTACACCACCTAATTGCCCAGTTTTTCTCCTCCGTTAAATCTAGGGTTGTCAAGGCCCTTAGAAAGTTAGTCTTGGTACTTACTAGGTGCTTATTTAGGACAGGCTAAACAAGTAAGGGCATTCACTATTTATTCTGCCCTGGGATCTTTGCCCTGGCTATAATCTATAAAAAGCATAGAAATGATGGGACAATTACATGGAAGAGAGAGGCATCTGTTAGAAAAAGGAGTTTGGGGATAGAAGCTGGAAATGTCCCTGATTGCTTTATCTTTATCTCTCCATACCATCAAGGGGGATGGAGGGATTGGGAGAGAGGAGAGAAAATTTAGTCAAGAAACTCCTAGAATGTCAACAGGCCTCTAACAGTTTGGGATCCTCATCTCACTTTATTTTTCTTCTAAAAACTAAGAAAAATCATTGGTCACGAGGGGCAATGGAAATCCCCTTTTCAATAAGTGAAGAAGAAAAATCTGGGTATGCGAAATATTGATAATATTCATTACTAGTATATAAACTTGTTTCTAACCTTCTTTCAAACAAATTCTTGAAAGCACAAAAATAATCTGGATGCTTGATTTGTGGGCTGGCTGTTGGGTCCAAATCAAATTTGTAGAGACCTTTTAGGTCTCTACATTTTACACGTATCTCAAGCCGATGAAGAATGTATTTGGGAACATGAGGTTTTCCCAGCTCCCTCAAATCATACCAGATTGGTGGTTACCTATTTAACCTATTACAAGGCCTTCGTAGGTATAGGTATTACAGCATTGCCACCTCCTACATAAGGCCTTTCTTGATCCTCACAGTCACTAGTGCCTCACCCACCTCCAACCCCAAAAAAGTTCCCTTACATTTTGTTGATATTTTATAAAACTTATCTGTGTACGCATGGTGTCCCTTGATAGAATGCAAGCTCCCTGAGGACAGGAACTGTTTCATTTTTGTGTCTGAATGCCTAGTGTCTCACATAGTTCATGGCACACAGTAGGAACTTAATAATTGCTTGTTGATGGATTGCTTGACTGGAAAATAATTTATTAATATACTCTAAAAGCAGAGATATACCACATAATAGGATTTCTGAATCAGAATAAACCAACTCAGATGTGAGAATGGTGCAGCAACTCTGCACAACAAATATATCAAATTTATGTGGATATTTATATGTATGGATACAGGGATCCATGAGAACAATGAACCAGTTTTGTGACATTTTTACAGTACAGGATAGACTGGCAACTTAATAGATGTTTAATTGCAATTAAAATACAGAAAGGAAAATTATTTTAAATGTTATCATTCTGGTTAAAAAAAATTATCACTAATAATAAAAACCAACGAGAAGAAAATTAGCCCACCATAGTAAGTAGCAGGCCCTCCAACAATGCTGCAATACACTAACATTTGCTCGTGCTTTATAGGTTTTCATTTGTGACCTCAGCACTTCAGAGGCTATTTCAGCTTCAAAACTATATGTATGACTTGGTTGAGCTGCTGCCAGGTGGACAGTTGAGCCTGGACTATGGCCTTAAGATCCGAACTGTTACAGATACTACAGGCAGACTCAATTGCTGCCTATAGCAGAACAGTTGTTCCTTAAGATTCTTCTTCATTATAAAGATGGTTGACTTACTGATTTTGGAAAAGAATGTTGGCCCTCCCTCCTTTCCTTGGGGAGGTGGGGGACTAGGGATGCAGAGTGTTAAATATGCTATCAGATACAGACACAGTGTCATTTGATTTTGTTTAACTATGTTTCTTTGTTATAAAAGAATCTCATTGGGGAATATATCTAAAAATGACTGTGAAAATAAAAAGCATGAATAAAACTCTCATTTAAAAGAAAAGAATGATGGGAAGGTCAAGCCCAAGATATTTGATTGTACTGCCAGAACCATGGAAAAAACTGATTTTAGTGTCAGGTTATGACAGCGTCTTTCCAGTAGTGTCAGTTTCTCAGTCCCAGGTTATATGGGAATGTTTTTTTTAACCAAAATAATGCCAAAAACAACAAAATAATAAGGTTCAAATAGCTCTCTGTGTAGCTACTATTTCTTCACCCAAAATATCAAAGTAAGTTGCTTCAGAGGTTCCATGGGTAACATTCTTCTAAAGAGCTTATCCTCAGGAGCCATGTTGCTTCCTGAGTAATGTACGTGATCAAACTTGGTCGACTGGGAAAAGAAACTCCACTTGGCCAAAAAAATCTCAAAATGTTAGCCTATGCAGGAAAAAATTTCATACACACACACACACACACACACACACACACACACACACACACACCAAGATATGAATGGTAAGGAGTTCATTTTTGGCTCATAAGGGTCTTTCTAGCAGAAATCCCCCTCTAACCTCAGCTGTCAGCACATGAACTAAAACGGTCCCGAGATATGAGAGTTTCCTCTATCCCTATAGAATACATTTTTAAGAGTCAGCCTTTTGTCCTTTTCCAATTATCTATATCTTCTTTATTTTGCACTGTGTGCTTCCTCCTCATATCTCTTCTCTCTTCCTCTTGGGCTCATCCTTCTCTTTCACTGAGGCTTTTCATCTTTTACCCTCCTATACCTCCCAAAGTGTCCCAGTTGTCATCTTTTTGCCAACTCCCCCTTCCTTATAATTCCCCCCAACACTATCATTTAATCTCATCCTTTCCTCCTTGACTTGAAATTATAACTTCAAACTTAAAAATGCAGAAATGAAAGTCAGGAACGGAAGCAAGATGGGATACAACAGATATAACTGGGCTAAAAGATATTTATATGAACAAAATAGTCCACAAAGAATATCATTCCTATTGATATGGAAACACATATAAATTCAAAACCAAAAAGTGCATATTACAGCTTATTAATAATGTCATTTAATTGCAGTGGAGTCGAGGAACCTGGAATCTAGTGCCAGCTATACCACAAAATAGCTGCATGACCCTGGATAAGTCATTGATATTTCTAGGTTTCAATTTCCTTATCTGTCAAATGAAGGTATATAATTTCATGACCCGTAAGATCCCTTCCAATTCTAAATGTTTATTATCTATTATGCTAAGAACTAGCAACCATATCTTTATGCATTCAACAAATAAATAAAATCTATTAAAAAGCATTAGTCTTCCTAGATCTCTAGCAGCAATTCAAAGCTTGAGTACCATAGATTCTTCATTTCCAGGTGTCAGATACAACTCACGGTTAGTTCATTTCAACCCACTTGTATCTCATCTATCATCTCTTCTGAGATAGGAATTAGTAAAAAGCTATTACCCCAGTTAGAGTAATTAACAATTGTTTCTGTTCTGGCCAGAAACTCCAAGGGTCTTCTTCTCCCAGATTGATTTTTTTTTTTGTGAAGGCAAATGAGGTAATCTTTTGCCTCAATTCTTGCCTAGCCTTTAATTACTGACTAGGCATTGCCTCAGACAAACAGTCCTGGTAAAGACCTTAGCTTGAAAAGGCCAAGGTCTCCCACTGCATCCAGGGCCATCTCCAGTTGTCTTGACCTATGTCCTGCCACTGGACTCCAATGTCTCTGGAGGAGAGAAGAGGCTGATGACTTTGCAGCTCTGCCTCACTTAAATCCAATTCACTTCCAGGTGAAGACATTACCCTCCTGATATCATTGGCCCTTTTCGAGAATGAAAGATGAACAACAACCCCAGTTACTAGATTCCTCAAGTCTATTTCCTTATTTCTCAACTCCTTATATTCTGGTTTCCAACTTCATCACTCAATACTGAAATTGTTCTTTCAAAGTTTACCATTAATCCTCTTATTTGCTAAATCCAACGGCCTTTTCTTTCTCAGTTCTCATCCTACTCACCTCTTTGCAACTTTTGATTCTGACTCCTCTCTTGGCTTCTGTGATATTTTTCTATCTTGGTCATCCTACCTATGTAAATATTCTCACATCTACTATGCTGGATTTTCATCTCTCTCTTACCTCCTAAGCATGAGAGTTCCCAAAACCTGTGTCCTGAGCCCTCTTTGACTTGCTCTTTTATATCCTCTCTTGATGAATTCTGGGTCCTCTGTGTTCAATTATCATGTCTATGCAGAAGACTTCCAAATCAATATATCTAGCCCCAATTTTTCTCTTGAACTCTAGTCCTGAATCAACAATTGCCTGTTGGACATCTCCATCTGAATATCCCATAAGCACTGCAAACCTGATGTGTCCAAAATTCATCCTCTTCCCCCTCTAAATCTACCACATCTCCAAATATCCTGATTTCTTTTGCCACCAACATCCTTTCAGATTCCCAGGTTCCCAATCTCAAAGCCATTCTTGATTTGTCATTCTCCCCTCACACTTTCCCTCCCAATATCTAATTTGTTGCCAAGTTTTACAGATTCTATCACCATTTATCCACTTAAATGTTGTTGTTCAGTTGTAGTCATGTCTAACTACTAGAGAGATTTGCCATTTCCTTCTCCAGTGGATAAAGTGGATCCATTTTGTCAGGCAATCAGAGGTTAAGTGACTTGCCCAGGGTCACACAACTAGAAAGTGTCTGAGGCTAGATTTGAACTCACATCTTCCTAACTCCAGGACCAGTGCTCTATTTGCTGAGCCACCAGTTGCCTCTCCCCTTATATGACACCCTAATTCTAAGTCTCTATCATCTCTCACCTAGATTACTGTGAGAGTATGCTAATTGGTCTCTTTGCTTCTAGTTACTCCTCTTTCCTATTCATCTTTCATAGAACTTCCAAAATAATTTTCTTAAGGCATAGGTCAAACCAAGTAATTCCCCAGCTCAAAAAACATCAGTGGCTACCTTTTTTACCCCTGGGACAAAATACAAATTCCTTAGCCTAGAATTTAAACCCCTTCATAATCTGGCTTCAATCTTCTTTTTTCTTTCTTCTCACCTTCTTTGAAAGGAACATTACATCTCAGAGCTTTTTACAGGTTGTTCTCCATGCCCAGATTGTACTCCCTCCTCATGTGTCTCTCACAGTCCCTGTCTTCTTTCAAGGCTCAGTTCAAGTGGCACCTTCTTTAGAAAGTTTCCCATATCCCCTCAATTAGTGTTCTTCTCTATCTAAAATTACCTTGTGTACATTTTCTTGCTCTCCTTTGATAAACCTTGGTATTTTCTTTCTGAAGGACACATGCCATTCATAAAGTGTAAAGTAAGCATCACTTTCTATTGGTAACCATTGGGGCAGATAGGTGACGCAGTGGATAGAGCACTGGTCCTGGATTCAGGACGACCTGAGTTCAAATCCGGACTCAGACACGTAACACTTACTAGCTGTGTGACCTGGGCAAGTCACTTAACCCCATTGCCGAGCCAAAAAAAAAAAAGTAATGTATTGGTAACCATTGCTTCCACCTTCACCTAGGTGGGGAGTAAAGGTGTGTAACATTTGTAGTAATTATAGAATTAGTTTGACACGGTGCCCAGGAAAACCTTGCCTTTTTGCATTACGTTTGAATACTCTCCCTCTACCTATAGAGCTAGTATTGAGATTCATGAGAGAAGAAAAAAATGAATGAAGAAGAAAGGAAGAAGACAAAGGAAGGAAAAATGATGAAATATACAGGTGTTCCTGGCAAGTAGCAAAGAAGTATTAATGTGCTCTTTGGTCACAAGACCATAGATTTAGAACTGAAAGGGCCGTAGAAGGTAACTAGGTCAGTGCACATCTCACAGAGAAGTTGGATCACTTAGCCATGATTGCAAACAAAAAGAAAACGTTTATTCCCTCAAAGACTTTACATTCTATTTTGGAAAACCAAATGTACATATAAAAGTAGAGGTGAAATATCTCCAAAGTAAAGACAAGGTAATTTAAGTGGGTAGGAAAGAACTAGCAGAGATGGGGATCAGAAAAGATTTCATGGAGGAGACGGCACATGAACTGAGTTTTAAAGGAGACAGATTCAGTCAATGGTGGATGTTGTCTTTACCCAGACAGACCTGACATCTATAATTCTCCAGCATCACATCTCAGTACAACTCCATCAGTCCACGTGACCCTACTCTTCCCAGAGTCTGCTAGATGTGAAGAAAATACCAAGGAAAAATGCAACCTTTCTAGGATTTGCCCCCGAAACTTAACCCTTAATCAGTATAGAAATGCCATAATTAGAACAAATAAAAGCTGTTTAAGTAAGACAATAGCTACAGGCTACTTCAGACGTGAAAGGACCAGATATCTCCTTTAGTAGGCACAAAAGTAAATGGTTCAGATTACACTCCAGCCAAAGAAAAGGAGGAAGAAAATAAAGAGGAATTTCAACATGAAAATGAAGATCTATGTGATGTCTAGGGAGAGGAAACAGGATCCTGGGAGTTATCACTCAAATATGCATGTGGCCTTAATGCTATAGTCAAGCAAACATCCATGCTTGCCTATCTCAGAAAGCAGGGCTCTACCTTAATCATTTTACATAAACTCCATATGGTAAGGCAAGGTATGAAAAAGAGATCATGAGTCTCCTGAATCCAAAAGCAGAAACAATGCAATTCTCCTCAGCTTGACTTGACTATTGCTGTAAACAAAGAACAAAACTAGGTAAAATTTTATTTTCCTTATTGGGATAACAGTGAGGGATCATAGCCAATAGTAGCCCTCCTCAAAGGTTGATTTCCTAGATGTGTTACATAAAAAAATTGCTCAGTGAAAATTGGGCTCATTACTAGTCAGAAGTGATTTTTATCTTGAGCAAAAAATCTCGTTTCCTCATCTAGACTCTGTTCCATTCTTTATGGGAAATAATGACATAAGATCATAGTTTTAGTACTGGAAGGGGCCTTAAGATACCATTTAGGATACCTTCTTTATTTTGTACATGAGGAAACTGAGATTCAATGGGATTAAGAGATTTATCCAAGGTCATAAAAGGGAGTAAGTGTTAGAGCCCAGAATCAAATCCAAATTCTCTAATTCTAAATCCAGAGCCTTTTCTACTCTACCATAAAGCCTTACTTTGAAAGATACTGAGGCCCATGGAAAGATGCTTAAAGCAATGTTTCCTTAACTGAGGTGGCAGAATTAATACTGTTTCTAAATCAGTCCTCAAATAGGGCACAAATAGTCTATGATAAAAATAGGAACCAGAGGATGAGCTCAAGGTCATTAGAAAAGAGGAAACATAAATAAAGAATGAAAGAAGCTTATGAAAGGTAGGTATCTACATCTGGAGCCTGAGGCAGGAGATTGGGGATAGGGAACAACATTATACTTTACTCTCATAAAGTGTGTATTGGGGACTGGATTTCTAAGGTTAACAAAGATTTGGTTAGATTTAATGTGGCCCTCTAGGTCCTTCAGTGCAGTCTTTTGACCGAATCCAAACTTCACAGAACAAATCCCCTTAATAAGAGGATTTGTTCACTAAAACTTGAACTCAGTCAAAAGCCCACACCAAGGATCTAGAAGGCTACATGTGGCCTCAAGGCCACAGGTTCCCCACCCTGGTAGAAGGTATTAAATTAGGCTTTCTATTTAAAGAAGAAATGGGATGGGATCATCAAGATGGGTTAATAGTCACTTTCTACAAATTTCTACAATCCTAAGGAACTTAAAAAAAGAAAGAAAGAAAAAGGGAATTGGGGGGAAGGTGGTTTCTAACTTGTTATCTTGAGAATTCAGTTGAATTCTCCATCCCATTTACTCTATCCCACACACAAGGTAAAATCTTCATGGATTAATTCCAGAGAACTTAAATGTATAGAGACCTCATTCAGTGCTCCTAACCCCAAGTTACACCACATTCTGCTGCAATAACCATGAGGATCACACCTCATCCAGGGTTACCTTCCCAATTCAGTATTCACAGTTTATGAATTGAGTCTCTAGAGGGTTGACTACCTTGGGTTTTAATGTAATCTGTGAATCCACTATAAATTATCAGCTCCCACTGGTGAGCTTACCTTTACTATCTAGTGGACACAATTACCTCATAGAAAATAATATGCTGAGATAACAACAACAATAATAATAAAAACTAGTATTTATATAACACTTTAAGGTTTGTGAGGTTTACAAAGTACTTACATAGGTTAACTCATTTGCTCCTCATAATAGGATGAAGGTACTATTATCATCCCCATGTTACAAATGAGGAAACAGATAAGTCATCAAAATAATAGCAGCTCATCCAACCATTCTGGAGAACAATTTTGAACTGTGCACCAAGGGCTATAAAAGAATGCATATCCTTTGTCCCAGCAATACCACTACTAGGTCTGTATCCCAAAGAGATCAAAGAAAAAGGGAAAGGACCTATATGTACAAAAATATTTATAGCAGCTCTTTTTGTGGTGTCAAAGAATTGGAAATTGAGAGGATGCCCATCAATTGGGGAATGGCTAAACAAGTTGTGATATACGATTGTGATGGAATACTACTGTGCTATAAGAAACGATAAGCAGGATGGTTTCAGAAAAACCTGAAATGATTTATATGAACTCATGAAAAGTGAAGTGAGCAGAACCAGAAGAACATTACACACAGTAACAGCAACATTGTAAGGATGACCAACTATGAAAGACTTGGCTACCCTGATCGAGACAATGATCCAAGACAACTCCAAAGGACCCATGAAGAAAAATGATAGCCACCTCCAGAGAGAGAACTGATAAACTCTGAATGGAGATTGAAGCATTTTTTTTTACTTTCTTTTTTTTTTCTTGTTTTTTTAATGTGTTTTCTTTTGCAAAATGGCCGATATGGAAATGTTTTGCATGACTTTACACGTATAATCAATACCAAATAACTTACCTTCTCTAGGAGAAAGTATGGGCAGGAGGGAGGGAGAGAATTTAGAACTCAATTTTTTCAAAAATGAATTTAAAAAAAATATGTGCAATTGGGAAATATTTAACAAAATAAATAAAAACATATCTTTAAAAAAAAGAATAGTAGCTACAGAATATTTCCCCTATTAACCTGGGGCACACTCTGGTTAATACAAAATACATACAAATGTATACATAGTCAGTGAGAAGAATATGCAGCCAGAGAATACCCTGGTACTAAGGCACACATGTAGGGAACACATTTGACCAAGACAACTCATCTCCAGCACTGCATGGACCCAATGTAGTTTTTCTTCTCATGATTTCTGCTCCCTTTTGGACAGAGCATCTTTACTGAACATGTTACTCAACTAGACTCCCACTCTTCTCCCCCACTTGACTTGTTACCACCATGGGTTAGTCCTTTCTTATTTTTCTCTTGAATCCATGGCTGGATCTCTTCTCTTCTAGGGATCCTTCTCCTTAGAGTTACTTCCTGCTCTAATTTTGGTCAATGGTGGGGGACAGGAATAAAAAACTCCCCACATTCCACTGTGCAAGAAATTCACACTCCACAAAGCTTTCCTTAATTATTGGCCAGAGATGGCAAGATCGCTTCTTCTAAAAGTCACCAGAGACGTGACCAATCTTTGGTCAGACAATGGAAAGATACCCATCTAATTTCATCAGGAAAACTCCTTTATACTTTGTAAAAAGATAATAGGACATAAACCTATTTCTGCACTTCATTTAACACATTCAAACCCCATCTCTCCATCACCTGTCCCTTTCTGTGATTTAATCAACCATGCTGGAGAGGCAGGGAAGGGGAGCAAAAAATCAATTAGACAAGGACCAACTTCTCCCATCATACAAGCAAATTCACAGGCTTGTGACACTGGTCCAACTTTATGGATCCCCCACAGCAGTGACTTTTCTTACACCCCCAACCCCACAAGAAGATTCTGCCCAACCACATGAATAACAGAATGAAGAATGAACAAAAGTCTTAGAGAAGGGCAGACATGCTATGATGTGCCCAGAGATATAGATTGGGAAGAAAGAGGGGCTGTAGGAAGGGGTATATGTACAGAAAGTTGAGCCTGACAGAAGGGTGACTAAAAAACCAGTTGGGACCAGTCCTCTCCCCAAAGAGATTTCAGAGTAGGAACCCAGCCCCCATGACCCTTATATCCTCTAAGCAAAGAAGGCTGAGATAGCCCAGCCTTGTAGAAGTGAAATGTGAGGGGACAAAGAGAGAGTGACTGAGAACACAAAAGAAAAGACAAAACATCAATAGAGAAGGCATGAATAAAATCCTAGCATACAAGAAGATAAACCAACAGAGGGAAAAAGAAGAAGAAGAAGAAGAAGAAGAAGAAGAGGAGGAGGAGGAGGAGGAGGAGGAGGACAAGGAAAAATGTATAAAACCTCAACAACAAAAGTAACAACAAACTATGTTGAACAAATATTACAACATGAAGAAAAGTGAACCAAGAAAAAAATAGAATCTTGTGTACTCCCCAAAGATCATGGAACAACAAGAAATTCCAGAATGGTTCAAAAAGATAAATAAAATTCATAAAATAAGAAATTAAAAATTAATTTAAGTCAGAAATTATTTCTCTCAACAGACAATTTAAGAAACACAAATAACAAAATAGAAAAATTAAATGTACAATAGAAAATCTCCCCAAAGAAGTAGAAGCTGTATGAGAAAGAATAATAGATTCAGACCACAGAAATGCTAAAATGGAAGAAAATTTGTGAGAAGAGAAGTAAAAGTTAACAAATATGTGAAGTCTATGCTAGCCAGAACAACTGACCTTGAAGGAGGATACACAGAGATAATTTAAAGACCACAAATCTCTCAGAAGAAAATGACTGTATACAATGTTCTCCTGAATTCTGCTCATTTCACTATGCATCAGTTCATGTAAGTCTTTCCAGGTTTTTCTGAAATCATCCTGCTTATCATTTCTTATAACACAATAATATTCCAACCCAAGCCTTACTTGGTCATTGTGTGGGTTTTGTTGGCTCAGAGTAAGCATAAATAGCAATTGTTTCTATTCTGGCCAGAAATCCTGAAGGTCCTCCCCTCCCAGACTGATTTTTTTAGTAGGTAACAGAGGCCATCTTTTGCCTCATTTCTTACCTAGCCTTAACCATTGAATGTGTGTTGCCTCAGACAAACTGAGACCTGAGACAGACCTTAGCTTAAAAAGACCATTGTCTCCCATTGCTTTGGGGGCCATCTTCAGTTGTACTGATCTATTTTTTGCCACTTGCCAGATGGCTCTGGAGGAGAGAGTGAGGCTGATGACTTTGCATAGCCCTGCCTCACCTAAATCCAATTCACATGCAAGACATCACCTTCCTAATGTCATTGGTCTTCTTTGAAAACAAAGGACAAACAACAATTCCATCACAATCATATACCACAACTTGTTCAACCATTCCCCAATTGATGGACACCCCTTCAATTTCCAATTCTTGGTCAATATTTCTTAAAAGTTATCACATAATCAAAGCTAGAAAAGGCTTTAGAGGTCATCTACTCTTATCCCTTCACTCTAGAGATAAGGTAACTAAGGCCCAGAAAGGTTTTTGCCCTCCTCTGCACACACACACACACACACACAAAAAGGTAGTAAGTGACAGGGCTAGGATTCAAATTCAGTTCTCTTCACCCTAAATTCATCAGTCTCTTCTGATTCCACAATATTGTTTTATCAGTTTAAAGTATATATAGTACTACTGCTGAGAGGGAAAGAAGACAGAGTATGTGTGTGTGTGTGTGTGTGTGTGTGTGTGTGTATACATACATACATACACACACACACATATATATATATATACATATGCATATATCATATAGTCAGAGTAAGAAACCTTTCCAATGTAGCATGACAAATCTTCATTCTTTGCTCCCCGTGGGAGTGGGGTGGGGTGGGGTGGGGGAAGGAAAGTAATGGAATTTGGAAAGCTTTCAGTTTGCCTGACCAGCTTGGCCAAGTTTGTCAACAGCTGTTAAGATCAGAGAAACAAAGAGTACAACTCCATTGAGCCTCTAATTTCTGACAGCTGGGCACCCTCTTCTCTGAAGAGGCACCCAAAATCAAAAATGGGTGGAGGAGAAGGAAGCCGCAGGGCAAACTCCCTCCCCCACCCCCCCACACACACATATCCATCCACCCACCCACACGTGATGGCCATGAATATGTCACTGAAATTCATTAGGTGTTAGGTGACAGAACCCTATGGCTTAAAAA
Source organism: Vombatus ursinus (assembly GCF_900497805.2). Taxonomy (NCBI): domain Eukaryota; kingdom Metazoa; phylum Chordata; class Mammalia; order Diprotodontia; family Vombatidae; genus Vombatus; species Vombatus ursinus. Next base: position 8,089,186 of record NW_020940360.1, read on the forward strand.
TCATTTAACAAATGGATAAAAATAATTCATAACAGCATTCTATTGCTGAAATAGGGCTAGAATTTGTTGCCTCAAGACCCACTTAAGTAGGCCCTGTTTCCATTATTAATTTGCCTAGAACCTTTTCAAAATGCATTGCTAAGTATAACAATAAACTTCTTAGATTAATGGAATCAGAGTCTGAGGAAATGAGTTTTTAAATTATAACAAAAAAATACATTGTTTAGCTTTCAAAGGCAATTAATCAGAAAGAGTATTCATTTAAAAGCTAACCCTGTTAATAGTACCTCAGAGAGTATTCACAGGTACTCTCAATCCCATTTCCTTGTGTGCCTTGTTTTCTTTAATCATTTTCTGGTACAAAGTTAAAATCCCACCTTCTACAGGAAGCCTTTCCCAAACTCTTTTAATTCTAATACCTTCCTTCTCTTGATTACTTCCCCTTCATCTCATACATAGCTAGTTTATACATAGTTGTTCCTATGTTGTCTCCCCTATTAAATTATGGACTCCTCAAGGGTAGAGAAAATGTTTGCCTTTCTCTGTATAGTCAGTGTTTAGCATGGTGCCTGACATATAGTAGGCACTTAATAAATGTTTGTTGACTGACAATATTAAAAGATTTTTAAAAGTTCTTGTATGTAATAATATAACTTGGAATATACAAATATCCATAATGCCGCCCCCCATGATGAGGTTGTTGTTGAGTCATTTTTCAGTTGTTTCTGACTCTTTGTGGCCCTATTTGGGGTTTTCTTGGCAAAGATACTGGAGTAGTTTGCTATTTCCTGCTCCAGTTCATTTTACATATGAGGAAACTGAGGCAAATAGGGTAAAGGGACTTGCCCAGGGTGATACAGATAGTAAGTGACTGAGGCCAGGTTTGAACTCAGAAGATGAGTCCTTCTGACTCCTGGGCTAGCACTCTATCCACTGTGCCACCTTGCTACCCAAAGATGATATTAAACTCATGGTTAAAAACAAAGAATGTTTGTGAAATGCAAACTTTTTGAAAATAGTTCTAGGAAAAAATAGTAAAGGCTGTTAAGTTAGAACTGGGATCTCTTACAAACCTGTTGGGGAAGCAGGGTTGGAGGTAAAGAACAATGAACCTGCACAATGAAGACAGAAACCTAACCAGGCTCTATCTATAAAATGGGATCCTATTACTTTATATTTTCTGTCTGTCCTTTATTTAGCTAGGTGGCAAAAATGCATAGACCACTGGGTCTGGAGTCAGGAAGACTGGAATTCAAATCCATCTTCAGACACTTAGCTAGCTATATGACCCTGGACAAGTCATTTAACTTCTGTTTGTTTCAGTTTTCTCAACTATAACATGCAGATAATAATAACACTCATCTCACAGAGCTGTTGTGAGGATCAAATAAGGTATTATTTGTAAAATGCTTAACCGAGTGCCTAAAGCATACTAGGCACTATAGAAATGCCAGCTATTCTTAGCATAAACATTACAAAACTAAGGTAGCTTACCTTTTGTCCTTGAGAGAACAAATAAATAGACAATTTAATATCTGAATAACTCTGATCCTGATCCAAAGATGCTCTCTCCAGTAGCAACCATACTACCCAAAAGTAAAATGTCTAGCTATAAAACGTCTCCTTTAAATTTTAAAGCTTTCTTTTTACATATGAGCCCCCCAAAGAAAATAAAATTTGTTGAAATGTAACCAAAATCTAAACCAACATTAATAATAATAACATGGTGCTCTGACTTCACTCTACCCTCTATCAAATCCAATTCCGTACACCTATAACTGAGTCATTTTCTCCATGAAAAAGAAGACTAAAGGAGGGAAAAAAAAAGAAAAGGGACAATTTTACACCACTGAGATTTAACCACTTGCTCAATTGGTGGTAAAAGTGTGTGATTAAACATGTTTATATCTGAATTGTTTGAACAGTTATAAGCCCCTAAAGGCAGGGAAGGTGTCTCATAAAATGATCAGTTTTGTCTCAACAAATGATACATTGCTCATAAAAATAATGGTAATAATAATTGGCTGGCCTCAATGGAACCTCAAATAGAGTTTACACTGAAAGGAGGTTCAGTATTCTGGGACCATGGAAGTCTGAGAGACATTTCATGGATCAAATTTTGGCCTTCCATAAATAAGATCTTCTTAACAATGAGAGCTGTTGTTCATTCATTCAACAAGCATACTGAGGACTGACACAAGGACAAACATTAAAGTTGTCCATGCTCTCAAAGTGCTTACATTCTATTGGCGGATGACTGTGTATGTACACCAACAAGTAAATACAAAATTTATTTATAATAAATTCAAAGTAATTTGGGGGAGGAGGGTACTAGCAGCTGAGGAGATAAGGATAGACCTTGTGTAGGAAGTGACATTTCAGCTGAGGCTTCAAGGAAGCTAGGAATTCTAGGAGGCAGAGAAGAAGAGGGAGTGCATTCTAAGTAATGGAGACAATCTGGGCAAAGACAGACAGACAGACAGACAGATAGATAGATAGATAGATACATACATACATACATACATACATATATAGATACATAGATACATAGATAGATACATGGATGGATGAATGGATGGATGGATGGATGGCTGGATGGATGGATGGATGGATGAATGGACACATAGCTATTTTGGTTGGAAGGAAGAGTTACTAAAAGCTGGTAACATTCAATACATCTGGAAAGACAGTCTGGAGCCCAATTATGAAGAGTTTTCAAAGTCAAAAAGGAGTTTGTAGTTTATTCTACATACAATAGAAAGCCACCAGAGCTTCTTAAAAGAGGCAAAGACAGGGTCAGACTTACTCTTTAGGAATATCAATTTATTATGTTGGAGGAGTTCTGAAAAGGCAGGCACTGGAGTGTTGATTTGATAACTATGTGAAGGAAAGAATTGAAGGGGAAGAGACTGTATAAAGGGAAACCAGAGAGAAGGTGATTTGCAAAATCCAGGGGAAAAAAAGTAACGATGACCTCACTGGGTATTGGTGTTTGAGTGGGAAAAAGCTATGGATGTGAGACATGTTGAGGTGAGGTAGTACTGATAAGACTGCAAATGATTGGCTGTGAGGGAGAGTGAAGACTTGAAGATGACTCCATTAACAGAAATAGAAAAGTTAGAAAGAGAGGAGAATTTTTGAAGGGAAACATAGTTCATCCTGTTTTGAAAGCACTTCATCTGCATCGTCATCAGAACATAAGCAAGGTTGTTGATGCCAGGTTTGATATCTCTGTTTCTTAATGCTTAAAAGGAAATTGAAGCTTCTTTCTGCCATTTTCAGGACTCTTGAGGGCATGATATTCCCATTCTATGGCCAACAACAGTCCCATTTCTTTCTCCCTCAATCACTAGGAAACAGAACTTCTCTCTGCCTAAGCAGAAACCACATACACACACACACACACACACTCACAAACACACACCTCTTTCACTGCTACCTGATTTATCATGTTTGTAGATTTCTAAAAAACACTGAAAATTTAAGAATCTGCTCTTGTTAGGCAGTCCTAGGCAGCCCCAAAAGCTTCTGGATGGAAGGGACCTGTGGAGCCACTTAATCCAACTTCCTCCTAATTTTACAGATGAGGAAACAGACCCAAAGTGGTTTGTTTTGGTCACATGATTTGGTCAAGGTCACACAGTGGCAATGCTAGGAGACAAACTTTAAATTCATGTATCTTTTTAGGCACCACAACAGAGTTAAGGAGAGAAGTTCAATAGGAAATGGTAGAAGGAAAGCTAAATTGATGTGAAAATATTAGGCCTACAAAGTAGTTCCTGGGAAAATTTAGACCAGCAACATCTGGTTCAATCTTTTTTTTTTTTTTGAATAAGACTGGATTTCCCTAACTCTCCCAGACTGGAAATACAGAGGCTACTAACAGGCCAGATCTGATTCTGATCTACATAGGAACTTTGACGTGCTCCATTTCTGACTTGGGCTAGTTCATCTCTCCTTAGGCAACTTGGTGGCCCTCTGCTCCTAAGGGCTTAATTGCTATTAGTGTCAATCTTGGTGCAGGTACATATTTGGCTTAATCCTCTGCAGCTCAGGATACCTGAGCACAAGAGATCTGCTAGCCTTAGCCTCCCCAGAGAAGGGTTACCAGGTATGTACCACTATAACCAGGTCCATTTGTTTTACAAATGAAGAAACTGAGGCACAGAGAAAATAAGTGTTTTGTCCAAGATCATATCCTGACAGGGCCCAGATTTGAACCATTATCTTTGGACTCAACTTCATCCCTCCTTCCACTGCACTATTGGTCTAGAATAGAACAAGTTGCCTCCCTCCAAAATATATAGGACCCACCCATCAAGCCATGTTTCCAGGTCATCCAATTTGAATGCATTTTCTACTGGGAGCTTTTGAATGGGATGGCACTTCAGGGAAAGCTTCTAGCTTTCACAATCCAAGATTATGTCTACATGTTTAAATTAACTTGTCATTTCAGAAGAGCAAGAATTTACAACTTGGATTCTTTTGTTTTCTGTTTTCAGATTGGCTAGATATAATATCATTTGCTGAATTAGCTTCACAGCATGGGAATGCACCTTCCCCAGAGTCTAACACGCCATATGTGGCCTATATTCACTAAGCACCAAATGAATGTGACCATTCCAAATCCTTGCAGATTCATGTTTTATTATGGAAAAAAATGAACTATAACTTTTCTCCCTAGACTAAGGAAGAATGAATCAGCTTGCCCATGGCACTGTGCCCTGGCAATCACGCTGCTTTACAGCAACACTCAAAATGGTTACATTTCCTGCCCAAGCAAACCAGGGGGCTAATTATAAAAACAGTGCCTAGGACGATTACATGCTATGTGTGAATTATATAGTCAGTGATAATTGTGGGTTATTGAGGTAGTTATTTGGGTTTGATTGATAGAACATATGCACCTCTCTAGAAAGATTAGCCCTTCTGCAATTACAGAAAATCCATTGGCCTTACATTTCCTTCTTCCCTGACATTAGTTAGATATTCCATAAGTTAAAAATGTTTGCAACTCTGTTGCACTTTTCAGGATAAATCCTAATGATTTATATGTAGCAAATAAATCATTTGGGGACAAAGGCAAAAATAAGGGTCTTGTGTACTTTATGTCCGTGTGTACATATATGCATGTTAAATAAGTATGTATATATGTGCACATATACATGTGTATCTTTATATATGTACATATTATGTGTGGATGTATACATATGTATATGTATACACATGTGTACATGTGCACAAATATGTGTGTGTATATACACACACACATATAGAAAATATGCAAGTCCCTTATTTTTGCTTTTGTCTCTGAATAATTTATCTGCTGCATGCATGTATATATGTAGCTAGGAGCAGCTAGGTGGCACAATGGATAGAGCTCTTAGCCTAAAGTCAGGAAATACTGACTTAAAATTTGGCCACAGATACTTACTTTGTGACCCTGAGCAAGTCAATAAACTTGTTTGCCTCAATTTCCTCATCTATAAAAAAAAGGATAATAATAACACCTTATCCCCCAGGATTGTTGTAAGAATCAAATGAAATGGTAATTGTTCCATCTTTTTCAGTTTCAGTCCAGCTCTTAGTGACCCCATTTGGGGTTTTCTTGGCAAAGATAGTAGAGTGGTTTGCCATTTCTTTCTCCAGTGGATTAAGGCAAACCAAGGTTAAGTGACTTGACCAGGGTCATACAGTTAGTGAGCATCAAAAACTGAATTTGAACTCAGGTCTTCCTGACTCCAGGCCCAATGCTTTATTCACTGGGCCACCTAGCTGCCTCCATAAAACCAATTGCTATGTACCAGTACTGTCCTAGATGCTTAGAATACAAATATAAGAAGGAAATAGTTACTGCCCTCAAGGAGCTTACATTCTACTGGGGGAATGCAACAGATTCACAGATAGTAAATATAGGATACATAGAAAATAAATACACAATGATTGAGGAAAGGGGACTAACAACTTAAAGAAATCAGGAAAGGCCCCTTGAAGAGAGCTAGGGATTCCAAGAGGCATAAATGAGGAAGGAAAGCATTCCAGGTGTGAGAAACAGAACCTGTGCATGAGCTCAGCATCATTGTGATGCATGGGAAACATTATTGAGGCCAATTTGATTGGAGGGTACAATCCAGGGGTGTTTTGGAGTTGTATCATTCCTGCTCAGGAGAGCTGGTTGTTAAATTTTCAGCGTGAGCATTTACACTTCAGAAATTGGCAAAAACTACAAATTAGGGCTTGGTTTAATGTTTTGTTGACTGTCTGGACTTAAGAAAGAGATGGAGAAAATGTTAGTATTATGCAGATTAAACTTTAAAATATGTCCTGCATACCTCCCCCGCATCCCACCAGGAGCCAGTTGTTGAACATTTACCAGCACATCGCCGGTACAGAATGTCTGAAGTAATGTTATTTTTAATTAACTGGAAAGTAATGTTATTTTTAATTAACTGGAAAGAAAAGTTGGAGTTAGATTGTGAAAAACTTGAAACGCCAAACAGAGGAGTTTGTATTTTATCCTAAAGGTGATGCAGAACCACTAAAGCTTTCTAAGCAGGAGTGGCATAATAAGATTTGATATTTAGGATTATCAGTTTGTCAGCTATATGGATGCTGGATTGGACACCTGATTGGTCAGGTGCAAGGAAGTTATTATAAAAGTGTTGAGTATTGGGTAGTTGTGGTGGGAGTGGAGAAAAGGTAATGGGTGAGAGAGATGTTGTAAAGGGAAAATCAACAAGATTTGACAACTGATTGGATATAGGGGAGTAGGAGGAGTGAGAGAATAATAGACATGTAAACATGGGTGACTAGAAGAATGGTGAGAAGGAGTGGGTTTAGGGGGAAGATAATCAGTTCTGTCTTGGATATATTGAGTTAAGACATCTATGTAACATCCAAGCAGATTTTACTTATCTGCATACATTCTCTTTCCCCTCAGTAAAATGTAAGCACCTTGATGACAGGGACTTTTTCTTCATTTTCATCTATGAATTTCCAGTTCCTAGCTTAGACCCAGTCACAAAGTAAGTAGGTATATAGTAACTTCTTCCTGAATTAAATCCTGAGAGATAGATTCTACAGATATCATTATCTCCATATTACAGATGATAAAGCTGAGGCTCAAAGAGTTTGCCCGTAGTTGCACAGTAAGTAACAGAGGAGACAATTGAACCTGGCTCATTCTGTGGTGGAATGGCTTCAACAACACAGTTGAATTAACAATTTATCACATTGTCCAGATGCTGCCTGAAAATGGTTATTTACCAACTCCATGCATTTTCATAGACTGTTAGAATCTTCCCTTTGGAAAGGACCTCAGAGAGATCATCTAGGTCACCTCTCTCCTGAAACAAGAATTCATTCCCTCTACATCTGGATAAATGGTAGTCTAGCCCTTGCCTAAGCACCTCCCAGGATAGGGAACTTAGTCTACCAAAGTTACCCATTCCATTTGGGTTCTACTCAAATTGTTAACAATTTTTTTCCTTTTACTGAGCAAATAAAAATCTGTCTCCCTGCAACTTCTACTCCTTGGTTATGATGCTGCCTGATGGGGCCAAACCAAACAAATCTAATCTCTTTTCCCCATGACAACCCTCTAGGTATTTGAGAGCAGAAATCAGTCCCTCCCCAAGTCTTTTCTACTTCAGACTAAACATCCCAAGTTTCTTTAAATGATCCTCATATATCATGGTCATAAGTCCCTTTACCAGACTGATGATCTTCCTTTGGACACACTCTACATTGTCAATGCCCTTCCTAGAATGTATTACCCTGAAGGAAACAAGATACTCTAACTGTGGTATGACAAGGACAGGGTAGTACCCTAAAACCTCCATGTTCTACTGTCCAGTCATGTACACACACATACACACACACATACACACACACACTCACACACACACACTGTTGATTTTTCTTCTTTGTAAAGTTCACTTAACTTTTCATCCATGCAAGCAACTCCTTAAGATGCTAGGTTACTAATGAGTTGCCATAAGTATTAGTGGAGGGAGTTTATACACCAGAAGCTCTCCACTCCTATGGAATCATAAGTTTGGATGCAAAAACTTAACTACAATGATCACTAATTGGCAGGAATACTCACCATCATTGGCGGGTTGGTTGTCGTCCTTTGTTCTCAAAGAGGACCAAAGCGACATCATTGTGTTATAGTCAATACAAACTTGGAATGCTCTACCACAGGTTGAACCAAAAATAGTCCATGTGAACATTTAGGGTGGAACATTTGGGTGCCGTAGTTGTCTTCCCAAGAGGCATACCAATCAGGAAAGAAGAAATAGTCTTTCTGAAATGTGGAATTCTCAAGTCAAATGGGCTGTGTAGCATGGCCTGACATCTACTAGGCTAAATATTTCCAAGAGCTTAACATTTTTCATTTCCAATGTTTACAGAATTCTCCATCCCCTTTACAAAGATATGCTCTTGAATGTTCTTGGATCGATTGGATATCATTTTAAACTTCAATACTTTTATCCCAAAGCACGTGAGGGGAATCCACAGGATCTCAGGAAGGAAGATCATGAATCACAGTGAGAGATTTTGAGGACTGTAAGACATCATTAATTATCTGCAAAGGGTTTTAACATTTTGCAGTTTGCTCTGCTCTACAAGCTAGTAATACCCAGTTAAGTACTCTCTGGTTCACCCATCTTTTTTTAGCAGGCAACTCCTCATACAGATTAGCCATCGATTCACTGGGTAAGAAAGGCTTAAGAGATGAAAAGAGCCAGATTTTTACACCTTCTTAGACCATTATAGATGCTTTTTTTTTTCTTTAAGGAAACCTTGCTAGAAAACTGCTGAGCTTGCACATTCCAACCAGAAACTTTTAAAGTAAACTGCATGCCTGCCAAAAGGTGTGTAAGAAGTCAGAAATAATACATGACAGGGCATGAGTTAAACCATAAAAATGGAACACCTCAGTAATATTGGGCGGCATGACAGCAAAGTCCAAGGGCTCCTAGAACCTAGGCACTGCCCGGATCACTATTAAAAGGGTGTTGCTGATTTTATAAGATTGCTTTCATTTGTCGAATGCTGGTGGGGTTTGTCTTGCTTTTTAAAAAATTGTGTGCCTCATTTCCCACACAGTGGAACTTGCTTGGGGATTACTGCTACCAAGATAGGCTCCCCATAGATACATTTAAAGTTTCCAAAGTTCTCAGATTTTAAATGATTCTTGGAAGCCAGTTGAAGCCTCTATGACCTTGTATTTTCAAGAACTAGCACTTACTTTTGAACTCTAGAGGGTCTCCCCCGGAACAGAAAATAAAGCTTTGCTTCCCAAAATACAAGCTTCATGCTAGTGAAGTAGAGAAACAACTGAACTGAAGATGCATTACATATATCCAGCAGAGGGCTGTACCATAGGCATGAAGTAATACTTGAGATGTTTTTAAAACATTTAATGGCAATCAGATGACAGTGGATAGAGCACTGGGCCTGGAGTCAGGAAAATGAGTTCAAATCTAGCCTCCAACAACACTTATTACCTTTGTAACTTCTGTTTGCCCCAGTTTCCTCATTTGTAAAATGGGGATAATAAAAGTACCTCCTTTCCAGGGTTGTTATAAGGATCAAATGAGACAATGATGATAAAGTGCTCAGCACATAGTAAACACTATATAGATGTTAGCTATTATTATTATTATTATATTAAAAGAGATTTTAGAATTAAACAGAATTTCTAGAGCCCTTAGGATTTCTTATTTAAATAGTAGAAGCCCAAGATGGTGGCCAGGATAAATGTCCCATTATTGTGTTTTTTCAAAATGAGCCAGTAGGATAAAGTAAGCTTCTTCTTCTTTTTTTTTTTTTTCTTAGTGAAGCAATTGGGATTAAGTGATTTGCCCAGGGTCACATGGCTAGTAAGTGTTATGTGTCTGAGGCCGTATTTGAACTCTGGTCCTCCTGACTCCGGGGCCGGTGCTCTATCCACTGCACCACCTAGCTGCCCTAGAATGTAAGGTTCTTGAGGGTGGAGACTATTCTGTTTTTGTCTTCGTAACCCCAGAGGTCTGTACAGTGTCTGGAATATAGTATGTACTTAATAAATACTTATTAAATTTAATTGATATAGAAGGATTTTTTAATAGTTTTTGCTAATAAAGGAAATTCAAGATGGTGGCTACAGCATAATAAATAAATTCTTGCTGTAACTATAATTAGCAAAAAAATCAAATTGTCTAATTTCTTGCTGTATCATATACTTTGGAGAATAGTATTCAGCAAAACTAGATAATACAGGTCTGCTGGTTCTGACACCAACAATAGCAATTCCAGCAAGTAGTCTCCTCCCACAACTCCCAAGTGTCTACAAAGGATTGGGAGTTTTAATGAAATATGACTTCTCTCCCTTCCCTCTTCATCCAGCTCTTAAAACTGTATTGGATTCAGAAAAGGGTATTATTTTTTTCAACACCCTCTTTCCCATCCTCTGCTTCCCCACTTCCCCATGGAAATATGCTTCTACTATTTAAGAGAAAGATCACATGCACCAGAATTTCAGGTGAATGATTCTGGCATGGTCATTTTCTGACTAGAAGCCAATGTGGTCAGCTCCAGGACTGTCCCACAGCTGCCTTTCTGCTGAAGTCTATCTTGAACTGGCTGGAAGCCACTAATGAACATTTGACTCTATAACTCTCTCCTGGGCCTTGTCAGTATAACAAGACATTAAAACACATGCTGCAAATGGAGCCAGGATGGACACCACTGCCCGGGGCCTCAGGCAGCTTTCATATTCAAGATTTGACTTCAGTTGGCTAGGGGTCAGTAACAGTAATCTGTTTCCCAATACAAAGACAAACTGCTCTGGGCAATTTTTTTTAAGGACTCTATGTTTTGCCAAAAAAAAAAAATTACTTTTAAAATGTTTTTGGCAGTTCCTTGGACTCAGAATCTCTCAAAGGTGTCAATTTGGGCCTGTCCCCAACAATAGCAATGGTTAGCTTAGCCAGCTATCAAGTCTGTTGCATTTCTAAAGAGGTTTTCTCCTTCCTTCAAAGTTGCTGGAAGAGTAAAGGCTGTCAGCTATTGTTCCCCTTTTAAATGGATATAAATTTCAGAGTCTTCTTTTCCATTCTTCCCATCGTTTAATTCTCCAAAAACAAGGAATAGAAGATGCTGGAGTGAAGAAAAGCAGGTAGATCTGATATGGGGTGACAACGGGGAGGTGGGGGATAGGGGAGAGGGGTCAGTCTGATTCTAATTCCCAAGTCTTTCAGCTCCTTTCAATCTCCCACAAAGTTTGTAATTTGGTCTCGCACTCTTTCCTGGAAGGATCCAAAGGAAAGCCAGTCTTCTAAGAAATATAGAAAACAGTCTTTCTTAGCGAAGGAAGATTCTCCCTTCTGAAATCCAGATACACACCATGGAAAATTCAAGATTTGTTGTTGGGTTTTTTTTCCCCAAGCCTAATTATGATTGAGTAAAGGAAGATAATAAGGCACTGGGAAGTTCTGCTGTACAAGAGAGGGAGCAAATTTAGTTTTAACAAGGCCTTTCTGAGACAGCCTCTTTACTAAACTTTCTAAGGTAAAGGGACAGAAGGCTAAGCTTCGTGCCCACTGAAACCTAATTGATTGGTTTTCCCAGGGTGGGCTCCCTCCTGCTGATTGGCTGCCTCAGACACAAGGAGGGACTCTTGTGGGAGGAGTAGCCACGCCTGTTCCAGGTATATGTGACCTGAAGGACTGAATTCTTTCCCTAGTTTTCCTCTCCCTTAGCTTTCTGTATTTGGGGCAGCTAGGTTGGGCAAGGATTACTCTAAAAGAAACAATGTGCACAATAACGGCAATCGCAGAATACAAAGGTAAACAAAGCTTATATTTGGTTCTGGAGATGACAGGGAGCTACTACAATGTAGGGTTAAGGGGTGAAAAAACATCTCAAGGCCAAAAGTATATCCTTAGAGGGCTCTACAAGAGATTGTCTGCCTAGTTAAGATGGAGCAAAGGAACAGTCCAGGCAAGGTACTAGCAGAAATTTGAGGACGAAAAGATCACTTTTTCCTGCAAAAGTTTAGGGAAGGCTTTAGAGGAGGACCTGAGATAAGAATTAAAGGAAGGGAGAAAGGGAGGGAATGCCACCATGGGAGATGGACTGGTGAAGGAGAGGCCATGCCAAGGAAGAGGATCTGCATGAAATAAGGCCTAGAGAGAGGAGATACATCTGATGAGAATATAAAGCATATTATGGGAACTATAAGAAAAGATTGGAATAGGCTGGAACCTAAGAGGACCTTGAATTCCAGAATCAGGACTTTTCACTTTCTGGGTTAGGCAGCAGAGAATTATTAAAGATTCTTGAGTAGGTAAGTTACATTATTGAAAAATTACATTCACTATGTTTTACATGATTGCACATATATAACCTAGGGAGGAAGGAGGAGAGGGAAAATTTGGAACTCAAAATTTTATTAAAAAATGAACATTAGGGAGCAGTTAGGTGGTTCAGTGGATAGAGCTCCGGCCTTGGAGTCAGGAGGGCCTGAATTCAAATCCGTCCTGAGACACATGATACTGACTAACTGTGTGACTCTGGGCAAGTCACTTAACCCCAACTGCCTCACCAAAAAAATTAAAAAAAATGAATGTTAAGGGGCAGCTAGGTGGCACAATGGATAGAGCATCAGCTCTGAATTCAGGAGGACCTGAGTTCAAATCCGGCCTCAGACACGATACTGACTAGCTGTGTGACTCTGGGCAAGTCACTTAACCCCAATTGCCTCACCAAAAAAAAGAACGTTAAAAATTGTCTTTACATGTAATTGGAAAAAATAAAATACTATTTAAAAAATTTAGGTGCATTTAGGTGTCACTGAATCTTAGAGTGGCAAGACAATTCAGAAGTCATCTGATCCAATGATGTTGAACTCAAACAGAAACAGAGGCCATTGTAATACATAAAAATCTTTTTTGCTGTTCAGTTATATTCTGACTCTTTGGGACCCCATTTGGGGTTTTCTTGGCAAAGTGGCTTGCCATTTCCTTCTCCAGCTCATTTTATAGAAGAAGAAACTGAGATAAACATGATTAAGTAATTTGTCCAGGGTCACCCAGCTAGTAAGTGTCTGAGGCCAAATTTGAACTCAGGAAGATGAGTCTTTCTGACTCCAAGCCCAGTACTCTATCTTCTACACCACCTAGTTGCCCTCCACAAAGATCCTACCAGTACTCATATCGACTTAGAAAACCATATTTCAATATTATCTATGTTTTATTGTATTATTATTATTATTTTATATTATATTGTATTGTATGTTTGTTTTATTGTGTTATTTATCATTGTATTATATTTATATAGTTATTTGTCATATTATATTTATTGCATTATATTATTTTGTTATTATTGTATTATTTGTATATGTTTTGTTAAATATTTCCTAATTACATTTTAATCTGGTTCAGGTTGCATTCAGGAGTGTTGTGAGCCACACAGCACCTCTGTTTAATTTGTACCTAAACAAGAGGTACCCCTACAAACATATCGAAGTGGTCATCCAGACTTTGCTTGAAGGAAAATTCTCAAACAACCAATTATACTTTTGGTTAGCTCTAATTAGGAAATTTTTCCTTACATCAAGACTAAATTTGCATCTATGTAATTTCTGCCCCATTTTTTTCTAGTCCTGCCTTCCAACAAAGGAAACAAGTTTAATCCCTTCACAATGATAGCTCTTCAAACACAATCACCTCCTCCCAAGTCCTCTTTTTTGCAGAGCCAAATATCTCTAGTTCCTTTCCTTGGTCCATATGTATAAGCATCATATCAATCATACCATTTAAGCTACCCCTGATAGGAAGTTCTCCAGCTCATCGTCTTCCCTAAAATGAGGCACACAGAACTGAATGCAAGGTACTAGATACGGTCAGACCAAATCATCACCTTCCTCATTTCTAAAAGTTATTCCTCTCCTAATGTAGCCTAATTTCTTTTTTTGTAGCTGCTATATCATTCTTACATCATGTAAAACTGGCAGATTCAGGTATTTTTCAGATAAATTGCTGTCTAGCTATGTCTCCCCCCACCCCCCGCACCTTATGCTTGTGAGATTGCATTGTTTTAACCCATGGATGTATTTATCCTCATTAAGTTTCGTCAGATGAAAGAAAACATGCTATCATGAATAACAAGCTTGGCTTTGGAATCGAGAAGACCTGGATTCAAGTCCAGCTTATGGACTTAAGTGCATACTTGAGACTTAAGTCACTTAACATCTCGGTCTCCCCAGGGAATTCTTGAAGACTATACATTAAAGAAAAGGTGCCAATCTGCATCGGGAGAGGAAGTTCCTGACAAGGAACCCCCCTCACCAATGAAATCAAGGTTGAATCAAAAGAAAAACAAAACCGTTCACCTCATTAGATTCATTCTAATGTTCTGGCCTTTCTAGATCTTTGGGGAACTTGGTTCTGTCATATAGTATCTATCTCTTCCACCTTTGTGCTATCTGTTTGATGAGCATGCTGTTTATTCTTTCATCCAGGCTAATGAAATGAGTGTTAAATCAATCAACATGCATTTATTAAGCACCTACCATTAAGCACCTACTATGCCAGGAGATACAAAGACAGAAATGAAAAAGTCTGTGTTCTCAAGGAGCTTATATTCTATAAGGAGATAAGCAAGTAAATAAGTATATACAAGATATAGACAATTAAATACAAGGTAAATAAGACCTATGGGACCAGGGTAGGCTTCATATGGACAGTATTACTTGAGCAGAGTTTTAAAGGGAATATAGGTTTTAAACAGAGCTGAGATGGGAGTACATTCTGTGAATGAAACATCAAGGTAGCCAAGTTGATAGAGCACTGGACCTGAAATTATGAAGACCTGAGTTCAAATGTGGCCTTAGATACTGACTAGCTGTATAAACCTGGGCAAGTCACTTAACTGTCTTTATCAGTTTCTTCATCTCTAAAATGGGGATAATAATATCACCTGTCACGCAGGGTTGTTTTGAAGATCAAATGAGATACTTTAAAAGTATTTTGCAAACCTCAAAACCATAAATTATACATATATATGTATTTGTATGGATGTATATATATATATATATATATATATACACACATGAATTTGTATGGATATATATATAAATGAACACCCTATACTCTCATGCTTTCCTAGTCACCAATGGAGTGAAGCAGAGCTGTGTGCTTGCTCCCATGCTTTTTGGCATGATATTTTCTGCAATGTTGTCAGACACCTTCAACAAGGACATAAATGGTATCAAGGTCACCTAGGCACTGATGGTAAATTATTTAACTTGAAAAGGCCACAAGCCAAGGCTAAAGTGAAAGGAAAGTTGTTACATGTCTTTTTGTTTGCAGATGATTATGAAGTTCTGGGACTGAGATACAACAAAATATGAATTGATTCTCTGCTGCTTGTGCTAATTTTGGCCTATTAACACCAAGAAAACAGAGTTTCTCTGCCAGACAGCACCACACTATCCACACATGGAACCATCAGTTATAGCAAAAGGAGAGATTTTGAATGCTATGGATAAGTTTACTTAGCTTGGCAGTATACTTTCCAGGGATGTATACATAGATGATGAGGTTGACACATGCATTCCCACAGCTACTTCAGCGTTTGGGAGACTCCGAAGTAAAGTATAGGAGAGAAGATGTATTAGTCTGCTTACCAAACTGGAGGTCTATAGAGCCATTGTACTGAACTCATTGTTGTATATGTGTAAAACCTGGATGGTATACCAGCATTATGACAGGATAATGAATTACTTCCATTTGAATTGTCTGAAGATCACCTGGCAAGATAAGGTCCCAGACACTGAGGTCCTTTCTCAAGGTGAACCACCAAGCATTCAAACTCTGCTGCAGAGAGTGGCTCATAGCTAATAGATTGTTTCTGTTTTAGAAAATCAGAACAATGTTTGCTTCCTTCTGGTCTTTTAGTCCCTCTCCCATTCTCCATGGGTGTTCAAAGATCATTGACAGGGACTCAGTAATAGCATTTTACAATTCTTTCAGGACTCTGGACTATAGTTCCTCTAGACCTTGTGATCTGAACGCATCAGAACATAGCTATCTTATTGTCTTATTACTTATCTGAGTCTCAAATCCTTGTTAGTCATTTTTGTTCAGTCCTTTTCAGCAAGAGATCATTCTCCTTATCTGAGAAGGAAAAAGAAACAGAGTCAAGATAAGAATTTTGGAGTTCTGCTTTTCCTTATCAGTCAATTAACATTTATTAAGCACCTGCTAAGTTCCAGGCACTCTGCTAAGCACTGAGGATGTTATTGTTTGTGCTTTGTTCTCAAGGAGGACCAAGGACATCATGACTTGCAAGTGAATTGGATTTAAGTGAGGCAGAGCTGTGCAAAGTCACCAGCCTTGCTTTCTCCTCCCAAGCACTAGGGATACAAAGAAAGGGAAAAGATAGTCCTTGCCCTCAAGGAGTTTATAGTCTAATGACGGAGACAGTATGCAAACAACTATGTACAAATAAGCAATATGAAGGATGGATTTAAGGGGGGATGAAATTTAAGAAGATTATTTTAGAAGGCTGTTAGAATAGTTTGGGCAAGAAGAGAGTGGTTCCTGAACTGGTAAGGTGAGAAAGATTATAGAGATATAATCCACCAGACCTGACAACTAATTACATATGTAGGGTAGAGGAAAGGGGCTAGTTAAAGATGACTGTGATGTTATAAATCTGAATAACTGAGAGGATCAACAGAGATGAAGAAGTTAAAATCAAAGATGAGATATAAAAGCTGGAGGCCATCTCAGAAATCACCTAGTCTAATCCCCTCATTTTACAAAAGGGAAAACTAAGGCACAGAGAGATTTACCCAAACTCCTGCAAATGGATATATGAGAGGAAAAATAAGTAAAAAATCAGCAAAATGTTGTGAAAGTACTAAGTATTGACATAAAAATACTTTGATGGATCTTGCTAATATGGGTATTCCGGCTATCGATTGGTACAGTTCTCAACTCATCTAAACCTTCTCATCCTGTGCAATCCCAGGTACACAGCATCACTAGAAAAATCTTAATGTTAAAATGATGGGCTTTAATTTCAGGAATAAACCTGAGGTCAATAAAAATACAACTAAGTTTCCCAAATATAATCATACCTGCTCTCTTCCTCTTCCTATTCAATTCCTGGACCAATTAATTCATTGTCTATCTGCAGTGCTGTCCAAGATCGACTAGCTTAAAGGTCTGTCTGTCCAACTGTATGTTATAGAAGAGACAATAGGGTTTCTGCAGCCACTTGGTTTTTCCTGTGAGGGTTGTTGGACCTAACCCTTTTGAGCAATCATGGTTCTTATTAAGGAGACTTTATCAGCACCCTAACTATAAATTTTCTCTCTTCTATTAGAACCGCATTTGATACAAGATCATAGATTTAACCATTACTGGGTCTGTATCCCAAAGAGATCCCCAAAAGGGGGGGGGATAAATGACCTATTTGTTCAAAAGTATTCATAGCAGGTCTTTCTGTGGTGGCAAAAATTGGAAATTGAAGGAATGCCCATCAATTGGGGAACAGCTGAACAAGTTATAGCATACAATTGTAAGGAATATTATTGATGAACAAGATGATTTCAGAAAAACCTGGAAAGACTTACATGAATGGATGCAAAGTGAAGTGAACAGAACCAGAAGAACACTGTGCACAGTAATAACAATATTGTACAATGAAGAACTGTGAATGACTTAGCTATTCTTAGCAATACAATGATCTAAGACAATCCCAAAGGACTTATGCTGGAAAATACTATCCACCTCCAGAGGAAGAATTGATGGAGTCTGGATGCATATCAAAGCATGTTATTTTTCATTTTCTTTATTTATTCTTTATCTATGTTTTCTTTCACAACATGACTAATATGGAAATATGTTTTGCATAGTTGCACATGTATAGCCTATATCAAATTGCTTAATGTCTCTAGGAGGGGATAAGAAAGGGGATGGAAGAATTTGGAACTCAAATTTTTTTTAAGAATGTTAAAATTTGTTTTTTTCATGCTTGGGAAAAAATAAAATATTAAGAAGAAAAAAAAGATAATATATTTATGTTCCAATGGAGATAGTTTTCATATGTGAGTTGAACAGAATGGACACTGAGGTCCCTTGAAACCATCAAATTCTGGGATTTTATCATTTGGATCGAGATGTCCAGTGTTACAGCAAAATGAAAGGGCTTCCAAAGAAAGACTTCAGCATTTTTAGGAGCTTCATGGTGAATCATGGCTAGCTAGAGATTTTGAAAGATCTAAAGATGGTCCCTGGGATCGTCAAGCTACAAAAATGACCAAGCCCAAAACCTAAGGCCTCATATTAGCCAATGAACAGCAGGTGATAGCAGATAATGGTAACAGGGCAGCAATGGAAGAGGAAGAAGCAGTAGCAGAAGCATCCTACAGAGAAGGACACAGCAGAGAGAACAGAACAATAGGAGATACCAAGTCAGTGTGGAAAGAAGGTCACCTAATGTCATCATTAGAGGACATCAGCAGTCCTGTGGTATTAGAGGCCTTGGTCACGTGGGCTCTGGCCACATGTGTTCTTAATACATCTGCTCGACTTTGTGTGTTCCCTTGTTATATAACAATGAGTGTGTCCTCTCCTCAACTTGTGGTATGGTAACTTGTGAGAGGACATGCATCTATGTGCATGGCAAAAATCATTCTTGTTACTTACATTGCTGTGTTATCAATTAAAGGTCTATTTCTTTGAATTAATCTGTCCTATGGTTGTCTAGTAAAAGAAACACATTTGTGGGGACTCATAAACTCTGGTTTTGAGCAGATCCTGACCCACATCTATAACAGGTCTTAATCCTGGGGTACAGTGTGTGATGAGGGCCCCAAGATACCACTTTCTTATAAAGATTTTGAAGAGATAAGGGAGGAAGGGAAAAAAGAAGGTAGGAAAGATTTACTAAGTGCCTACTATGTGCTAGGCACTATACTAAGCATTTTACAAATATTATTTCATTTGATCCTTGCAATAACCTGGTGGGAGGAGGGAGTAGGGGCTGTTATTATCTCCACTTTACTGATGAGGAAACTGAGGCAGACAGAGGTTAAGGGTCACACAACTAGCAAGTGTCTGAGGCCAGATTTTAACTCAGGTATTCCTGAATCTTGGCCCAATGCTCTATCCACTGCACCACCTAACTGCCAGCAAGATGGAGCTCCAAAACCCACAGTGACAATTACTAGCTGTGTGGACCACAGGCAAGTCACTTAACCACAACACACTCTCTGAGCTACAGGCTGGTTGTAAGCTGCACACCAACAAAATCATAGGAGAGGTTGAGTGACTTGGTGGGATAAGGTCCCACAAGTAATAAGCAAAACTAGGGTTTGAATCCAGGTTTTCTGTCTCTAAAACCAACATTCTTTCTACTCTACCTCTCCTAAAAAGGTCTATATATCTGGTGTTCTCAGGAGGCAGTCTTTCCATTGGAGTACTAAATTATGAGAATCAGGTGAGAAAACTTGACCTGTACCATTGCTATTTAATTTTTCCTGTATTTTCTTCAACTAGATAGTAAGGTGTTTTTTTTGTTTGTTTTTTAGGCAATTGGGGTTAAGTGACTGGCCCAGGGTCACACAGCTAGTAAACGTTAAGTGTTTGGTCTGAGGTCAGATTTGAACTCAGGTCCTCCTGACTTCAGGGCTGGTGCTGTATCCTATAGTAAGTTTCTTGAAGTTAGGGGTTATATATTCTACTTATTTGTATTCCCCACAGTGTCTAGCATAGACTTTTCTATAATAGTATATGCTATCAACGAATATTTTTGAACACATCAATCTTATGATGAATAATTCTATGGATTCTCTTCTTTCTTAGACTTCCTTCTACTTTCTGCATCCCTTGATCCACCCCACTACTGCCAATCTTCTATTTCCAAATGAAGTCTAGTACTCAGATCATAAGATCATGGATTTGGGAAGGAACCTAAGATACCTAATTTAATCTTTCTTCTCACCTCCATTTTACAAATGATGAAACTGAGGCCAGAAAAGTTAGCCCAAGAATATACAAGTAATAAACAGAAAAGCAGAGATCTGAATCCAGGATTCCAAGGCCAGGATTGTTTTCATTACCCCAGACTATTATTCTGAAAAGTCCTTCCAGATGAGCCAGGGTGGACTGATCTCTTCTAGCATTCATGCTTATAATAAAACAATGCCTAAACCTTTGTTTCATGAATTAATAATTTTCTCTTGCTGTCCCTCACTGCTGTCAAATGACAAACAGTTAACATTCTTCCTGTTCACTCATTCATTTCCATTATCCTGGTTGAGGGAAAGCGTTATATCTCATTAGAGTTGGATTTTATTTTGTTTTGTTTTGCTTTTTTCTAGCATAGTAAGCAGAAGCCAGTAGGGGATTTTTACCTGGCTAAAAACAGGGAAGAATAATTTCAAATATCTATTCTACCTAAAAGGCATTTATCTCTCTTAATGTTTTCTTCACCTCAAATTAGTTAACCCATTTTCTCCTTTCCATGGATTTTAGGAGTAGTGATGATTAAAGGCTAAAAGTTTTAGAAATCAAGTAACTGATAAAACTTAGTAAGATTTTCCAGAATAGCACATTCAAGCATCGAGTTTCTCTGTGCGTTCCTTAGTTGCTGAAGGCAATGACGCCAAGGGCAGAACACAAAAGTGATTATACCTTCTTTCTTCCTGGTTGGTTTTCTTTTTCTTCTTTATACTATTATCAAAAAAACATTGGCTGAGTACGAAGTAAAATTGGTCAGATTTGATCTCTTTGCCCAAGACAAAAAGGGGAAGGCGAGGAAGAAGGTTGGGGTGGGAGGGAACCCATAGATAGCAACAGCCAGAATGACTGAGAATCCAAAGATAAAAATGCTAAAAGAATTTTACGAATCTATGTGTATCTAGCTTGTCTAGCTTATTCATAATTGGTATGCTCATAAGTGCATGAGGGCTTTCTTATCCAAAGAGGGTGGGTTTGTAAAGGCCTCTAACTCGCTTTGTTTACTCTTTTGTATAAAGTTCTGTAAACCCAGTGTTCCAGGTGCCACTCAAGTCAGCCTACAGTCCTAACAAAGCTGGTCACCCCCTGCGTAGCCCTTATGTGTACTGTGGCACGTCCTAGAATCAGAACGAAAGGGACCCAGGTAGCTATGTTGCAGGCCGGCACACGCTCCCTCTGTATCCTTTGTTTTAACATCAATAAATTGTAACTAAGTTTTCTGTGATCGTGAACCACCTCCCTTTGGCATCCTTAAACAGACTAGAACAAAACACTTAGCTGAACCAAACTGAACTGCGTTTGTCACTGTGTTAAGTCTCTATACTTAAGAGTTTCATACACAGGCACCCTAACCAATTGGAATTTAAACTTCCTTGCCCACTATCAATCCTCCTTTCATCTACCTGCAAAAATACTTCCTTAACTTCAACTTTTCCCCCTAGATTTATATCTTTCTGAGAACCGTAGAACTAGGCCTAGAAAGGACCTCAGATGCCAAGTAGTTAAGTTCCCTTGTTTTACAGATGAAGAAACTGAGGTGATTAAGTCGTTTTTACCAAAACAACACGGATGCTAAACTCAGAAATGGACTTTGAGGTCACGTGCAGGGACTCCAGAGCCAATTTTCTCCCCACTGAAAAATCTCGCTTGTTTTCAGTGAAGGAGACCCTGATATACTTTGGTTGCTCTACAAAACACACTTGGAAGGCTGTTTTTATGCCTATGTATGAAATTTGATCGAAACTGGGCAAATCTTCCAAAAATTATTATGGCATAAACAAGGAGACAGATTTGAAACGTTAGGTAGTTAGATTGAAATGGGACCATATCCTATTAAGGCAATACAGTAAATGAGTACTCGGTTTCCAGCTTCTTTAGTCTAAGGTCCACAGGACCTTGAAGAAGGCCATTGTGGCCTTCTAGGTTCTTGGGTGCGGCCTTTTGACTGAGTCCAAGTTTTACAGAACAAATTCTTTTATTAAGGGCATTTGTTCTGTGAAGTTTGGATTCAGTCAAAGGATCGCACTTGAGGACCTAGAGGTCTACATGTGACCTCGAGGCCACAGGTTTCCCACCCCTGGAACTACTGGAATGAGTTAACTGAGTTCCATATGTGTAATGCAAGTTTAGATTGAGCTGGAAAGAGAGAATCCATAGGCAGAACCAGAACTAGAAATGTTTGCACCTGGGACAAACAATTTCCAGGGCAAAGGAATATAGAGTAGTGCTTTCAGCTGGGGGTAGAGTGGGGGGTGGGGAGAGTATGGGAATAGAATAGAAAGGAAAGAAGAATGGGAGAATGCTTCACCACAGCCCACAATTTGATGGCTTCCTATTTTAATTATTGTTCTGCCTAATTAAGAGGTGCTTTGTTGTTTCTAGTTGCTAAAGGACCACAAGTACCAACAGCACCTTCTAAATTTGGCACCCTAGGGCAAAGCCCCAAACACCCCACCCTAGCAACATCTCTGTCTATAAGTACTGGCATAATTCAGAGGCAGCACAGCTCTGCATGCTGTCACATGACAAACATCGTGGTATATGCATTAAAGTATCTTATGCAACAGCCAACTTTGAGCAAAAGTTCGATTTAAATCTTCCTAAGTCAAGTGTAAATGTTTAAAATTATGGCATGTCTCTAAATGTGTGGCAGGCAGGCCTCTACTGAAGGCAGTGACAAGGATTTGCACCATACAGTGTTTTAAAATGTCATTAAGAGTTTCTGGTCTTTACATGTAGAATATCAAGTTTCCACTTAGAATTCAAGTGCAGGGTAGTTTCTTGCTTTAAAAAAATAAGGGTTTTCAAAATGCAAATTTGGATCAACTTTTCAGTCTAACCATAAAGTAGGTGTTTCCAGAAAAGATTCCAAAAAACCCTTTCTCTGGACAAAGAAAAATCATCAAGGTACGCTGTGTTTTCTGGGGTATTAATGTAACCTCAGCATGAAAGCTTGTTTAAACCTTGCCACAAGTTACTAGCTAATTGCATTTCATTGCTCTATTTACCTCTAAAGTCACAGGATGCCTTTGAGGACAAACAGTTTGGCTCCAGGCTCCATTCAGAAAGGCATATTAAGAAACCCGATTTCAGTTTCGCTGATTGGCCGAGCTTTGGCAAGCCTTAGTACTTGGTCTGTGAAGGGGGATGGTTTATTCCAGGTAAGGGCTGGGATTGGGTGTCAAGGGAGTTGACAGTGCTGGGCTGTTAATTGACATCACGTATCAGGTTTGGTTGATAATCTACACATTGATTCTGCTTGAGCTGATCTGTATGCCTGGGGTCAAGGGGTCATGAGCCAAGAAATAGGTGGAAAGGAAGAAAGAGTCAGTCCCTGCATCCTCCCCAAAGCTCAGAAATGTCTGTACAGGCTTAAGGATTGAAATTGGTTATTAACCACAGGCTACCCGGTCCAAGCTGTGTGTACTATCAATGAAGATGCCTGCAGCAACTAAAACAACCCTGGAACGTCTAGTAACAGATACTAACAACCTGGATAGGCCATTACCCGAAGTGAAAAAGAAGAAAAAAAAGAAGAAAAGAAGGGATTTGCAGATGCCTGCATGTTTCAAGAAGATGTTCCAAGAAACAGCTAAAACTTTCCCTCACACCAAACAAGTTGGGACTTATCTGGTGGGGAAAATGATCAACCAGGGCTCTTTTGCTAAAGTGATGGAGGGACTGCATCTCCCCACGGGTGAAAAGGTAAATGCACCTTGACAAAGTCAGTCAGGCCTTGGCACTGACATGTGGTTACCTATCTATGAGTGTGTGGGAAGAGAGGGGGTGAAACATAAATAGACCAGGATTTCAGATGTTTTTCCACAAGTCACAGTGAGGGACCAGTGAATATATATACATATATATACATATATATGTGTGTATATCTGTGTGTGTGTGTATATATATCTTAAAGATTGAGTCTTTTTCCAGGCAATGTTATATTGTTCAGAATTTGAGCATGCTAAGATATATGATGAAGGCATTTTTCACAGGAGATGACAGAAAAGTCAGGGAATGTAGAACAGGGATCAGTATTTAAGTTGTCAACTAGGAGTTTCCAATAAAATAGCTGTCAGCCTGTTTTTGCTCAGCAAAGTGAAAGACGGAATCTTCCTGCTGTCAGGCTATTATAACAAGGAGAATTATAGGAGCAGGTTATAGAGGAAATAGATGGTTTTCCAGGATGTCCCATAGCAAATTTTATTGGCTTTTTTCTAAACTTGTACTGTGATCAGATGTGAAAAGATCACTGGCCCTGGAGTCAGAGGATCTGGATTCAAATCCCACCTCTGACGCCTTCCCATGTGACCTTGAGCAAGTTATTTAATCTCCCTCTTTTTTGTTCTGTTGTGTCCAACTTTTCATAACCCCAAAGATACTGGCAAAGATACTGGAGTGTGAGGTTGGATTTGAACTCAGGTCTTTCCAATCCAGGCCCAGCACTTTATCCACTGGGCCACCTAGCTGTTCTTAATCCCTCTCAGCATCATTATAATCATCTGTGAAATGAAGCTGTTGTACTAGGTAATCTCTAAGGTTCCTTCAGGCTCTAGATAAATTGTCTTAAAATTTGATCTATGAGCTCATTATTTCAATGAACAAATTTGGTCCTCACATATATAAGATATTTTGTTGTTGTTGTTTAGTCATTTCAATGACATCCCACTCTTTGTGATCCCACTTGGGGTTTTCTTGGCAAAGATACTGATGCAGTTCGCCATTATTTTTTCCCAGCTCATTTTACAGATAAAGAAACTGAGGTAAACAGGGTTAAGTGACTTGCTCAAGATCACACAACTAAGTGTTTGAGACCAGATTTAAATTCATAAAGATGAATCTTACTAACTCCAAGCCTGGCACACTATTCACTGTGCTACCTAGATGCCCCCATATAAGATATTACTTATGTTAATAAAGGGTCACATTTAGATAATATTTTAATATTAATGTTATATTAATTGTCCAAAATATTAAATTATTTTAATAAATAGCAATTTAATGATATTACTATAAGTTTTATTTATAATTGTTATTAAATTTATTATTAAAATAAAACTATTAATTATTTTATTTATTACAAACTTTAAAAGTTTGTAAAGTGCTTTACATCTAAGTGTCTCAGTGGATAGAATGTTGGACTTTCTGAAACACCTGAGTTCAAATGCTGTTTACGACTCTGAGCAAATCACTTAATCTCTTTCTCTCAGTCTCAGTTTCTTCATCTGCAAAATGGAGATAATAAGAGCACCTACCACACAAGGTTGTTGTAAGAATCAAATAAAATAACATAAATAAAGCACTTCAAAAACCTTAAAGGGTTATGTAAATGCTAATTATTATTATTATTATTAATTATTATTACCTCATAGTAATCCTGTGTGGTAGGTGCTGCTATTATCTCCACTGTACAGAAGATGAAATTAAAGATTAGAGGGGTTTAGTTATTTTTCCAGTGTCAAACAAGATTTGTACTTGGATGTTCTGGTTCCAAGTCTATCTACCTCAAAAAAAAATGTCCCCCAAAGCAAAGCTAGTGGATTGCCGAAAACAAACTCTATTTGGGTACACTTGGTGTTAAGAGTTTCTAACTAAAATTTCACGTATGTAGCTAAGAACGTGGAGTTGTAATCATTTACAAATGATAGAAATCTCTTAAAATCCCTGACCCCTGTCACCACTTATTCAGTCCTCCTCACCTCCTGGCTTTGTACTTCAAGGGTGTTTTGCTTTTGTGTTGAGCAGAACTAGCTGCTGTATTTCATGCAGTTTCCTCTCTGTGTTCACTGCCGAAGGTCGCTATTAAAGTCATCGACAAGAAGAAAGCCCAGCAGGACTCCTACATTTTAAAGAACATGAAGCGGGAGCCCCGCATTCAGCAGATGGTCAAGCACCCTCACATTGTTCAGTTGTATGAAACCCTAGAGACGGAAAACTCTTATTACATGGTCATGGAGCTGTGCCTGGGCGGGGATCTCCTGGACAAAATCTGTGACCAAAAGAAACTGGATGAAAGGGAAGTAAGGAGGTTCACCAGGCAGATCATGTCGGCCGTTGGCCACCTGCACCACCATGGCATTGTCCATAGGTAAGGTGCTTTTTTTTTTCTTTCTCTCAAAGCTCTTGAAATTCTTCATGAAAGGTACACCAAAGTCCATCTGCTGAGATGGGAAGAAATTAATCCCACTTGTCTGCTAATAACATGTCCATGTGAATGAACCATGACCTGTCTGTTAGGGAACAAGAGTTTCAAGCTAAATGGGCAGCTAGGTGTCACAGTGGATAGAGTGCAGGGCCTAGAATCAGAAAGAACTGAAGTCAAATTCATCCTCAGACACTTAGTAATTTGGACCCTGGGCAAGTCATTTCACCTCTGTTTGCCTCTGTTTCCTCAACTGTGAAATGGGGATAATAATAGCACCTTTCTTCCAGGGTTGTTGTAAGGGTCAAATGAGATAAGGAATCCCAACTGCAATATACTTTTCCAGAGAGCATCCGGCCTCTGCCTGAAGACTTTCAGTGAGCAGAATCCTGCCACATTCTAGAGCAGCCTATATTACTGATGGTCAGCTCTAATTAATGAGCGTTTTTGTTCTTGGTTCCACTGTCTGAGACCAAGCAGAAAAATTCTAATCAATCTTCCACATGACAGTCACTACAATGTTTGAAGATAACAGTCAAATTCACTCTCCCAAGTTTTCTCTATACTAGATTAAATTTCCATACTTCATTCATACCTAGGGTGGGGAACCTATGATTCCCCACCCCTACTCCTTCTTCTCTCTTCTACTTCCCAGTTTCTGGCTTCTATACATGTGAACTAAGGTTGGCAACCTATGAGATGCATGCCAAAGATGGCAAGCTGAATGATTTTCAGAAGTACTAGGGCCACTTGCTGCCACTGTTTTCTTCTTACTTGCCACTAACGAAACCTGGCACCTACCATTCATTAGAGTCAGCTCATAGTGCCCATATTACTCCCCAAGTATCACAGGAACAAAAGTTTTCTGCTTGGCATCCCATTTTTGAAAGGTTGACAATCCCCAGCATTATTACTTATAACAGACAAGAGAGCAAATAGTACCGGTCCGTTCATTTTCATCTCTATTAGCAGGTATAATAAAATGACTGGGGATAGAAGGGAAGGAATTCTCTCATAATTAAAATGTAGAATTGTAAAAGTTATCAGTACATTTTGATTTCCTAGGATTTTTCCCCCTGCTCTCATTATCTATACCTCCCCTATTGAATGAATGAATGATCTGACCATCCAATAATTTGGAGTTGAAGAAGTTGGAGGCTATGATCTTGTGATTTTCAAAAGGTCAGAAGAAGGAGCCCCCTGAGGTCTGGAAGTCCAGGAGTCTGAGAGTTGAGTTCCTCACATGTCTACACTGGGTGTTGCAGCCAGCCTAGCATCAAATACACAAGAATCAAAGAAGAACCTTTGATATCCAGCCCAGAAGTAGCTGGCCGTTATGAGAATATGGCAAATCGAAATAATTCTCTCATGCCCTGTAAGCATTCAATTTTGAGTCAAAGGACCTCCATTAAAATCTAACTAGTACTTATTGTATATAGCAACCCTGGGCCACCAGTCAACTGATCAATATGTGTGTAGTATTTGCCAGACACTGTGTATACAAATAGAGAAATGAAATGGTCGCTATCTTAAGAACTTCTATTCAATGAGGAGGGACAACTCATAACCATACAAGTATATACAAGGTTATTTGAGTGGGAGGTTTGCATAGGCAACTCAGAGTCAAGAAAGACCTCATGGAAAATTATCTGACCTCTGTGAGCCTCAGTTATTTCATCCACAAAGTGAAGGGGTTCAGATAAATGACCTCTGAACATATTTCCAGTTTGAAATCTTATAATCAGTACATTAACTGACATTTATTAAGCACCTACTATGTACCAGATATTACTCTTAACACTAGGAATACAAAGAAAGGCAAAAACACAGTCCCTGTTCTCCAGGAGCTCACAGCCTAATAGGAGAGAGAATATGTAAATAACTACGTGCAAATGAAATATATCCAGGATAACATAGAGAACATCAAGAGAGAAAAGATGCTATCATTAAGGGGATCAGGAAAGATTTCTTGTAGACAATGAGATTTTAGCTGGAACGGACAATGCATTTCTAGTGCTTACTATGTATAAACATTATCTCATTTGACCCTCACAACAGCCCTGGGAGGTATGTGCTATTATTATCCCCATTTTACAGTTGGGAAAACTGAGACAGAAAGAGGGTTAAGTAACCTGCCTAGCATCAAACACGTAGTAAATATCTTAGGCTGGATTTGAACACAAGTCTTTCTGACTCCAAGCCCAGTGCTCTATCCAGGCACCAGCTGCCTCACTTCTCTGGGAATTGAAAGAAGACAAGAAAGCCAGTGTCTCTAAAATGCAGAGTGGTGGGGGATTTTTGTATCATGTATAAGAAAATTGGAAAGGTAGGATGGCTTAGGGAGGTACCTGGAGGACCTATTTCATAAGATGTCAGAATTCAATGAAATCATGTGTGTAAAGTACTTAGTTAACCTCAAAGTGCTATATTAATATCAATTTTATCATTATTCTGGTTTGGTATGGAAATATCCATTAACATTTTAGACATCAAATCAATATGGGGTGGGAGAAGAAGACTGTAAGGGAAAGGAAAAGGGTTCTTCGTACAACTATAATATTCTAAAATCACAAATGTTTCTGCCATCCAATAAAGCTTACCTTATTTCTCATTCTCCTTAGGGACTTGAAAGTTGAAAATTTTCTTTTAGATGAAAACAACAATATCAAGATTGTGGGTGAGTATAAGTTTAGCTACTCTGTTCCTCTGGGCCTTTACAGTGGCTATTTCCCATGCCTGGAATGGCCCTAGGCCTCCTTAGCTCTGTCCCATAGAATCCTCTCTTTTATTATGATTAGGCACCATATTCTTTGTGAAGCCTTTCCTGATTCCCTCAAACTGCTAGGATCTTCTTTCCCAGAGCACTATATATGTGTGTGTGTGTGCGTATACATGTGTGTACATATGTATGTATGTGTGTATGTATGTATAGATATGTGTATGCATATATACATATTGTATATATACATGCATATGTGCCTGTGTGTATATACATATGTGTGTTATACGTGCATGTATATATACATGTGTATATGTGTGTTGTGGTTTTAATTTTCATATATTTTATATATAATATATATTTTACATATGCATCATATATATACATATATAATATACTTGTTATCTTCCTCATTTTCCTTTAAGTTCTTCATGAATAGGGCCTGTTTCTTTATTTGTGTTTATATCTCCAGTGCCTAGAATAGAGCCTAGCACATAGCAGGCACTTGGTGATCGAATGACTGATTTTGTTAGGCACTGTTATAATTTATGATGCCCAGAATCACAGGATTGGAAGGAACCTTCAGAAGCTCTCCTCTAGTCTCTGCTATTTTTAAGCTAAATTGCATTGTTTCATTTAATTAACAATCTATATTATAAACCCATTCATTATTTTGTTATTTTTAATGCAACACATATTTTAAGCATTGACTGCATATAAGGCATTATAGATCATGATTTGAAAATAATCTTTTTTTTAATTCAAACTCCCTACCATGAGTCTTGAACAACTATATAAAACAAAAACCAATGTTCTGAAAGTACAATTACAAACTACATCAGTACATGAATTGTTTTCTATAAAATCTATGTACAAAGAAGCCAAAGAGAATAAGTCCCATAAATAAGGAAACTGAGGCCTAAAAATGTCAAGTGATTTGTCCTAGGGCCACATGTCCCTCTACAATGTATTCTATTAAAATAGATTTATTAAAACATGTTTGAGAAAAATAGGCTTCCTCTTAGAACTTTATTCTACAATGCAAGTAAGGACAAATAAATTCAAAACAGTTTGTACCGAACAAAAACCATAATAACTCCTTTGGCATAAAAATCAAGCTTTGAACAGGAAAGAATTTTTTTAATCACTATTATTTTCTATCACCACAAAGCTAATTCCTTGCAACTTTATATTAACTTTAATTATAACTTAATTTAATTTATTTAATTCATAACTTTAATTCCTTGCAACTTTATAACACTGACTGGTTGTACAGACTAGATCTGGGTTGAGGGGGCAGAGTTTGTTAAACACCAGTGGTAATCCAGGAAGGTTTTCCAGAGGATGAATTTTGAGATGAATTTTGAAGAAATTCAACAGGTAACGAGAAAGGTAAGACAGAGCAAAGTGGGAACAAGAACACAGAAAACACAAGAACACACTCCAAAAACAGTGGTTTTTAATCCTTTTTGTGCAATGGGAATGTTAGCTCAAATGCTGGGATACACAAACAATTCTGTGACCTTGTCTGGGGAGATATTCCCTCTGACCATGGCAATTCATACCAGCCTACCTAAATATCAGTCAATAAACATTTACTAAGCACTCACTATGCACCAGGCACTGTGCTAAGTCCTGGGGATACACAAAGAGGCAAAAGAGAGTTTTTGCCCTCAAGGATGTCACAACCTAATGGGGAAGTCGTGTTGTTTTTCAGTCTTTTCAGACTCTTTGTGACCCCGTTTGCGGTTTTCTTGGCAAAGACACTGGAGTAGTTTGCCATTTCATTTTCCAGCTCATTTTACAGATGAAGAAACTGAGGCATATAGGGTTAAATGACTCGCCCAGAGTCACACAGCTAGTAAGTGTCTGGGTTGGATTTGAACTCAGGTCTTCCTGATTGCAGACCCTGTGCTCTAATCACTGCCCAGTGGGGGTGATAAAATTGGAGTGACAACAAGTAAACAATTATGTAAAAGCTATATGTAGGATAAATAGGAAATAATTAAAAGAAGGAAAGCACTAGAATTAATAGGGATTGAGAAAGGCTTCCTGTAGATATAGGTCCCCAAAGTGGGTGATAACACCCCCTGGAGGGAACTGGGACAGTACAGGGGGGTGATAGTAGCCTCAGTTGCAACTTGGGGGCATTACATAAAAATAAGGGGGTGGTAGAAGCATAAGGAAAAAAGAGAAGAAAATCTTGAAAAACTGTTCATATATGTTTCATCTGTTGTATAACAGTTAAAGTCATAGTGATTACATTATTTTCCAAATAAACACATAAAATGCAAGTTATAACTGATAAGTGGTCAAGTCCGCCAACAAGTCTTAACAAGTAAGTTTGGGCAGGTGAGCATGTAGTGCAATGTTGGAAAGTCCAGCATGCATCAGCAGAAATATTTGTGTGTAATGACTTGTTTACGATACCGTACAGTTACATGATGCAATATTGCATCATCAGAATTTCAATACAGGAAAAAAAAACACAAATTTACAATAAATTATTAAATTTAAGATGCATCTTTTCTTAAAAAATTTATATTTTTTGAAATGACACCAATTTCAAAAAAACTGTTAAAGACAAAGAAAGTAGATTTCTGGGGGAGGGGAGGTGCTGAGTAAATTTTTTTTAAAGGGGATGGTGGGAACCTCTGTTGTAGAAGATGGAATTTTAGTTGGAGCTTAAAGGAAGCCTAGAAAGGCAGTAATAGATGGAGAGCACTCCAGGCATTGTGGATTAGCCAGAGAAAATGACCAGAGCTGAGAATGTGAGCTGTTGCTATTATTACACAGAATGGCCAACCGTGCTAAAGTATGAGAGTTGTGGTTATTTGTGTGGTAACCAAAGGGTTCTGTCCTGATACCTAGAAAAAACCAACAGCCTCCACCCCCCCCCAAAAAAAAGAAATAGCTTCAGTATCTTCCTTCTTTGAGATAGGTTTCCACACTTCCCCAGCCAGCAGAGAAGAAATTCCTGGGAGAGGACAAAGGAGAGAGAAGCAGAGGAGAGGAAATTTTTTCATTTCTTGATCACCTTGACCTTGCCTCCTAGGATCACAGGGTTCCTAATACAAGTGATGAGGTCAGGAATGAAAGACAATCCACTATACAGGTTACCTAGTCTGTGTGTCATAGACATAGAAATGACTAAAACTGGAAGGAATCTCTGACATTATCTAGTCTAAGCACTTCATTTTAGAAACTGGGAAACTGAGTTACAAGGAGATTAATGACTTAGCAAGGTCAAAAATAGGTGGAGAATGGCACAGCTGAGATA
This sequence comes from Vombatus ursinus, assembly GCF_900497805.2. Taxonomy (NCBI): domain Eukaryota; kingdom Metazoa; phylum Chordata; class Mammalia; order Diprotodontia; family Vombatidae; genus Vombatus; species Vombatus ursinus. The sequence continues at coordinate 8,121,351 of NW_020940360.1, forward strand.
TACCCCCAGATACTCTGTCTCTAAATCCTTAAAACTTTCCACTATACTTTGCTGCCCCTTGCCTGATCCCTGCCACCCAGATCTAATACTCCTTCCCTAGTGACTAACTCATTTTGCAGATGAAGAAACAGGATGCAGGAGGGGAAGAGACTCATCCAAGGTCATACAGTTCCTCATTAGCAGAACTATCCTCAAACCCAGGTCTTCTAGCTTGTCCTCACGGACCAGCTCCGCTGTCAGGAGGATCTGAGTTCAAATCTGACCTCAGACACTTACTAGTTGTGTCACCCTGGGCAAGTCATTTAACTGCATTACCAAAAAAAAAAAAAAAAAGGTGTGTGTGGGGGGGGTACTTTTTCAAACAGCCTTTTAAGTCAGGGTGAGTTTTGATACATCCAGTGTCCACTAGGGCTAACAAAGATGAAGTGATTCAGCCATGGTCACACAGATAATAAATGCTCTCATCACTGGCTTTCTGACCAAAATTCCAAGGTTTTTTTCCTCTCTGTCATACTGTTACACAACCTAAGGTCAAGAGGAAGGAGGGACCCAAGGGAAATTCCAGGAGAACTTGTTTGAAGAAAACTAAGTCATTGAAGAAATAAGAAAACTGGTTTTAAAGACAGTTCTTGTGCCTGTATTGTAGACATATGCATATACCTATAAGAACCACTACTATGGTCAAAGAAAGAAAGCATTCCACAAGCCAAGTGCCATAAGGTTTATGTTTACTCCTAGACTTTTTCACGCAAACCACTGGTCAAAAGAATTAAGTGGTCTCCGTCAGAACTGAACTTTTTAGGTCTGGCTGTTTGTAAATCTTTCAGACTTTGGATTGAGCAACATTATGAAGCTGGAGGGTCTTTCTCAGGAGTTGTTAAACACTCAGTGTGGAAGCCCAGCCTATGCTGCCCCGGAACTGCTGGCTCATAAGAAATATGGTCCAAAGGTGGATGTCTGGTCCATGTAAGTAAATCACCAAATTACCACGTCAGCTCAGGGACATTGAATCATAATCACAGTGGATTTAAAGCTATGGGAAACCCAGTTGGTTAAATTTGCTGACTGTTGAGCAAGATATTATTCTCACCTGGAGTTTAACACACACACACACACACACACACACACACACACACACACACACACA